>NW_027397076.1:22950513-22953516 GCF_003265705.2 Callorhinus ursinus | reverse complement strand
TACCTTGGAAATCTCAGGTCCTACTATGTATAGTTTGTCAAGGAATTTTTTCTTACAAATCCACTGCTATTTTTCAAGGGCACACTGGTTTGTACCTATTGCTCATTTTGTTATGGCAATAATGTATAGAACTTGATAAGGTTGTAATATTTTTCTCTGGGCTTGAATCTAGTATGTGCCAATGTGGAGAAATGCCACACAGAAGTTACCTCTAGAGCTTTTAGGCTGGATCGTGCTTCTACTGGCAGTTGTGTTCATTTCTTACATGATGCTTGTATAAAGAAATAGAAGCTGTCAGTCATTAAAATGTAAGGCATTCAGCTTTGTGCCTGTCTGAGGATAAAATTGGATTTCTCTGTCTGGGCTCTGCTGATTCCTTTTTATTCCACAAAGCAAATTGCTTTTCCAAGGCGTCAATATTAACGGAAAAAGCCTTTGCTAGGACAGGTAGTACTAAAAGCTTATTAGGAGCAATACTTTGTATTCTCTCCAGAATATCATACCATTGGAGAATAGATTTAAGAAATACAAAACTCATTTTGAAAGTTTTATGCAATTTCATGTGTTCTACTATTTTTTTATCTTTCATTCCCATTCCCTTCTCGTCTTGTTTGTGTCTAATGCATCACATTTTTCACATTTATTGACAGTGCAATACTTCATTTTGGAAGCAATAGACAGCTTTAGCAAATGGCTACATTTGTGATGAAAAACAAGATAAAAATTTTAGCATCAAAAATAAGATATTCTATAGCCTTTATTGAGAAATTTGAGACGCTGTTTCAAGCATGTTAATTATTTCTGTAACATTATTTGTACAATTGACAGCCTTAAGTGCAAACCATCAGTATTTCCCTATGGAATTACTATGTATTTCTGCTATAACATTTATTCAGACAAGGGAAATTTATAATTCAGCACATATGATTTAAACACATATAATTAAATCAAATTTGATTTAAACAAAAACTTTGAGTCCATATTACGTAAATTAATATCTTCATCATTCACATTCACTAACACCACAGTAATTTCAAAAGGTTTGATGCAAATTTAGTCATCAAGTCGAAAGTGAGGTACTTAGATTTTTTTTAAACTATTTAAATTTACATTTAATACCACTTGGAGATACATAATGGTTTGTCATTGAGGTGAATGTGAATCAGAGTTTACTATGGTATTAATGAATTCCGTTAAGGTGTATCTCAACAAAAGGAATTCATAGTTCCAGGGCCCTGGGTGACTCAGTCATTGAGTGTCCAACTTTTGGTTTTGGCTCAGGTCCTGATTTCAGGGTACTGAGATCCATCCAAACTGGGCTCTGTGCTGGGCCCGTGCAGTGGCCCTTGGGATTCTTTCCCTCTTCCTCCTCCTCCTCCTCTGCCCCTCTCCCTGCTCATGGGTGCACTCTCTCTCTCTCAAATAAATAAATAAAATATTTTTTAAAAAAGTAATTCATGGTTCATCTAGCTCTGCTGTGAATCTGATTGAAGATAACTCTATTAAAAGCAAAAATTGGGGAGCCAATTGGATTTTTAAGTTTTATAATTCTAGAATTTTATTTGTAATATTATTTAGAGATGAGAAATCACATGCCCTTTTGTGATGAATGGGAAAAAAATCCCACTTATAAGCATAAAAGCTTCATTAATTAAAACAATAATTTAAAACTATCTTAAAGATGAGTTTTGATTTTGATTTATTAAAAATTAGTAAACTTTTCTTAAATAGTTCTTTGTAACATCATTTGAAAATGTTAACAGTATATTGAATATACAAAATAAGTATCTCAACCAAAGTATTACTGGCTCATCTTTTCTTGCTGACCTCTGAAAAAAATAAATAATGGGAATGTCTTGAATTGCAACAAATATTTCAAACGAATATATCGAAATAATAAGTGGTTTTTTTGAAAATATGAATAATAACTATGACAACAGGCTATTTTCATTTGTCATTGCAATATTATATTTTTGCTCATTTCATCATGGACTCTTTGTTTTTATAATACTACATTTGCGTTAATTCACACACTCAATTTTTTCTTGATTGATTACAACAGTCTTATCCTTTCCCGGCACTTTCCTCTCTGTTATTTTAATTTAACAAATTTTGCTATAATTGGCTAAGCCTGGTTATTTAGAAAAACTTGGAAAATTCAATTGTCAGACACTTCCTAACACTTTCACATTTCTGCTTTTACAAACTAGGTAAAGAGGTACTTTGTATATATTGCTGAATCTTGTGTTCTTATTTAGATATTAGCATCATGCATTACCTTAATTTTGCTAGATATATGCTTTTAAAGAGTTCTTGTTTTATATTAGTTTATTTTGGTTTATTCTTTACAGCATTATTAAGATTTAATTAAAATGTCAAAGTATTTATACTTGAAATGTACAATTTGAAAATTTATGTACACATAATATATAAAACCATGAAGCCATAACCACAATCAAAATACTTCTTTCCCTCTTTGCCCAACACCTGTTTTAGTCCCCACATAACCATCAGTCTGCATTCTATCACTATAGATTGGATTCCAGAATTTTTATAAATGAAATTATATGTATATCTTTTTGTCTGGTTTCTTTCACCCAGTATAATTATTGTGATATTTATCAATGTCATTTGTGTGTATCCATAATTCAGTTCTTGGGGCGCCTGGGTGGCTCAGTGGGTTAAGCGTCTGCCTTCGGCTCAGGTCATGATCACAGGGTGCTGGGATCGAGCCCTGCATCGGGCTCCCTGCTCAGTGGAGAGCCTGCTTCTCCCTCTCCCTCTGCCTGCCTTTCTGCCTACTTGTGCTGTCTATATCTCTCTGTCAAATAAATAAATAAAATCTTTTAAAATAAGAATAATTCAGTTCTTTTTGTTGCTGAGTACGACTGCACGTATGGGTATGCCACAGTTTGTTTATCCATCTACTTATTGGTTGACATCTGAGTAATTTAGTTTGGGGCCATTACAAACAAATTTACTGTGAACATTTATATATATATA
>NW_027397076.1:22943598-22950413 GCF_003265705.2 Callorhinus ursinus | reverse complement strand
TATTTTTCTTAAGTAAATGCCTAAAAGTGGAATAGCTGATGCATATGGCACTTTATTAAACATTTTTGGAAACTCCCAAACTGATTTACAAAATTATTGTACCATTTTACATTCCCACAATCAGTGCATGAGAATTCCAGTTGTTCTATAGCCTTGCAAAAGTGGATGTTGTGTTTTTAAATCTTAAAATACATGTAGTAGAATTTTGTAGTTTTAATTGGCATTTTCCCTATTATCTACTGATACTAAGTGTTAATGGCAGAAAAGGTTTTCCTGTCCTTATTTGTAGTCATATATATATATATATATATATATATATATATATATATTCTTTGATGAAGTGTGTACCAATCTTTCAGCCACTTTCACTTTTTTCATTATTATTGAGGTTTTTTTTAAAGATTTTATTTATTTGAGAGAGAGAAAGAGAGGGCACGAGCAGGGGGAGAGGCAGAGGGACAAGCAGACTCCTTGATGAGTGCAGAGCCCAATGCAGGGCTTGATCCCAGGACCCTGAGATCATGACCTGAGTTGAAATCAAGAATCAGTTGCTTAACTGACTGAGCCACCCAGGTACCCCTATTATTGAGTTTTAAAAATTCTTATTATATATTGTGGATATAAATCCTTTATCAGATATAAGATTGGCTAATATATTTTCTCCTTGTCTGAATGTACTGTCTAGTGCCTATAAAACAATGTGGTTGGGAGTGGACAACCTTGTATTTTTTTCCTGTACTTAGTGGGGAGCATTTAATCTTTCACTCTTTTTTTAATTTAAATTCAATTAGCCAAGGTATAGTACATCATTGGTTTTTGATATAATGTTCAATGATTCATTGTTCAGTATAAAACTCAATGTTCATCATATCATGTGTCCTTTTTAGTGCTCATCACCCAGTTACCCCATCCCACCACCCACTCTCATTCCGCAACACTCAGTTTGTTTTCAGGAATCAAGATTCTCATATGGTTTGTCTCCCTCTCTGGAAAACTGAATGGGAAGAAATCAGAGAAGGAGACAAACCATAGTCTTTCACTATTAAGTATAATATTAGTTGTAGGTTTTTTGGGAGAAGCATATATCAGGTAGAGGGTTACGCTCTTTTTTTATTTCTCTTAAAATCCGTATCATGAATGGATGTTGGGGATAGTCATTTGATTTTTCTGCATCTAATGAGATTATTGCATGGTTTTCCTCTTCTAATTTGTTAATATATCACATGACTAGTTTGGGGATATTAAACCAATCTTACATTCCTGGGATAAAATTTATTAGTTTTAATGCAGTATTCTTTTTATATATTGTTGGATTTGGTTAGCTAAAATTTTGCTTAGAATATTTACATATATATCCGGGAGGGATATTCATCTGTAGTTTTCATTTCTTATTATGTGATTATCTGATTTTGATATCACAATAATGGTATCTTCATAGAAGAATTTGAGATATATTTTTCTTTTAAAATTTTTGTAAATAATTTGTGTAAATTGGTATTACTTATTTCCAAAATATTTTATAGAATTCATCAGAGAACATCTGAGCCTGGAGGGTTTTTTTATGATAATATTTTAAATTAAAATTAAATTGCTTTCGTAAATACAGAACTGTTTAGGCTCCCTGATTTTTTTTGAGTGAAATTCAATAGATTGTATCTTTTGATGAATTCATACATTTTATCAACGTTTTTAAATTTATTGACATAAAATTTTTGTATATTCCTTTTACTATCCATAAAATCAGTGGTAATGTCATCTGTCTCATTCCAGACATTGGTTATTTGTGTTTTCTGTATTTTTTTTTCCATAATCTGTGTGGATGTTTATCAGTTTTATTGATCTTCTCAAAGAAAGGTCTTTTGGTTTCATTGAACTCTATCATTACCCTGTTTTCTTTTTCACTAATTTCCTTTCTGAATTTTATTATCTGTTTTCTTCATGTCCTTATTTGCTCTTATTTTTCTAGTTCCCTAAAGTGGAAACTGAGGTCAACAAATCATGGCTTTTCTTCATAACAGAAACATTTAGTGCTATAAATCTTTCCCTGAACATTTAGTGCCAGCTGTGCTTTCATATTCATTCATTTCAAAATACTTTTTATTTCTCATTTGATTACTCTTTCAATGAATGAGTTATCTAGAAGAGTGTTAGAATAAATATAGAATAAATATGCAGAAATTTTCCAGAAATCTTTTTATTTTTGATTTCTAATTCCTTTATAGTCAAGACACAATTCAATATAACTTCAACATTTTTTTAATTTTGAAAATTGTTTTTGGCAAAAAATATGGAATATATAAGTAAATATTCCATGTGTACTTGAAAATAATGTGTATTCTTTTGTTGTTTGGTAAAATGTCCCATAAATGTCAATGTCATCTTGTAGGTTGATATTTGTTCAAATTTTCTATATTCTTATTGATTTTTTCCTTTCCTTGTTCAATCAGTTATTCACAGAATAGTGTAAAAAAATCTCTGGTTATGATTGTAGATATGTTTGTTTCTCCTTACCGTTCTATTATGTTGTGGTTTGTTTATTCAGGAGCTTGTTTGGTAGGTACCTATCAGCTCCTTTCTTCAGTCTGAAAATGGATCTTTAGTAAGTGGATTGTTCAGACCATTTACATTAAATGAGTTTATTGCTATTGTCACAGTTAAAGAGATCATCTCACTACTTGTATTCTATTTGTTCCATGTGTTCTATTCTTTTTTGCCCTTTTATTTCATTATTTAACAATTTTGTTATTTAATTTTATCTCCTTTGAAATCTTATTAAGCAAAACAATTTTGGTGGTTATTTTTTTTTAAGATTTTATTTATTTATTTGACAGAGAGAGACATAGCGAGAGCAGGAACACAAGCAGGGGGAGAGGGAGGGGGAGAAGCAGGCTTCCCGCCAAGCAGGGAACCCAATGCGGGCCTCTACCCCAGGACCCTGGGATCTCATGACCTGAGCCTAAGGCAGACGCTTAACGACTGAACCACCCAGGAGCCCCTGTTTTCTGAAATTAAGAGTCTCTTATGGTTTCTTATCCAATCTGAGAATCTCTATCTTTTAATTGGACTGTTTACATTTACACTTAATGTAATTATTTACATGACAGGGTGTAAGTGTATCATCTTTCTAATTATGTTCTATTTATCTTACATTTTCCCCTCTGTTTCTCCTTTCCTTTATTCTTTTACTTTAAAATGTAGTATTTTTGATATGCATCTTATTTTCTGTATTGCTATTACTTCATATTTTTTATTTTTTGCTCTAGGAATTACAATATGCACTCCATCACACCCTATCTTGAATTAATTTTATACCACTTAACATTTAATATAAGACCCATACAACAGTATAATTTTATTTAGCCACTTTCATCATTTATGACATTTTATCAAAAATTTTGTTCTACATGTTATAACCTTCCCCTAATAAAATATAATGTTGTTTAAATGGTCAAGTTAATTTTAAATAATTAAGGAAAAATTTTTTAAATAACTTAAAGTGACCAACATATTTATCAGTTCTGGTGGTCTTCATTCATTCACATACATTCATATTTCCATTCCTATTTCCATAAGGATTTTCTCCAGCTTAAAAACTCCGTTTAACATTTTTTGAAGTGTAAATCTGTTGGTAATAAAATCTCTTAGCTTTGTTTCATATAAAAATTTATTTCACCTTTATTTTTAGAAGATATTTTCAATGAATATGGAATTCTTGATTAATATTTTATCCCTTGAGAGTATATTGTTCCATTGACTTCTGACATGTACTTCTAATGAGAAGTCTGCTGTAATTCTTATTTTTCTTTATGCAATATGTCTTTTGAGTTGTAATTTTTTTCCTTAACTCTGAATTTTACCGGTTTAACTATGATGTATTTTACTCAAAATTATTCTTCTTGTTTATATTATCTTTCTTTGTTGTTGAGTTAATGTTTTCATTCAAATTCAGGAAAAAAATCAATTATTATTTCATGAACATTTCTTTCCCATCACATTCCTTTTATCCATCTGGATCTCCAATTATACAAATGGCAAACCACTTGATATTGCCGTACATGTCTGTGAAACTCTTTTAAAATTAAAACCTGTACCTCTGAAACAAATAATACATTATATGTTTAAAAAAAAAAGGTAGCAGGAAGGGAAGAATGAATGGGGGGAAATCAAAGGGAGAGACAAACCATGAGAGACTATGGACTGTGAGAAACAAACTGAGGGTTTGGGGTGGGGGATGGGTTAGCCTGGTGATGGGTATTAAAGAGGGCACGTACTGCATGGAGTGCTGGGTGTTATATGCAAACAATGAATCATGGAACACTACATCAAAAACTAATGATGTAATGTATGGTGATTAACATAACATAATAAAAAATAAAATTGGACTGCAAAAAAAGAAAAAAAAATTCAAATCTGGGGCTCCTGGGTGGTTCAGTTGGTTAAGCATCTGCCTTCAATCAGGCCATGATCCTCAGGCCCTTCTCAGTGGGGAGCCTGCTTCTCCCTCTCCCTCTACCATTCCCTCCCACTGGTGCTCTCTTTCTCTCTCTCTCAAATAAATAAATAAAATCTTTAAAAAAATAAAATCTTCTTTTTGAGTTCTAGCTTGCAAAAACTTTTATTTGAGTGCATGTTTACCAACACTTTCTTCTGCAGCGTTCAATTTGTTGCTAGTACCATCCAATGCATTCTTAATTTTAGAGGTTGTGTTTTTCATTTCTAAAATTAATATTTTTTTTTTAGAATTTCCATTTCTCTACTGAATTCTCTGTCTTCAGTTATCATATCCATCTTTACATATAAATTCTCTACATGTTAAAATAGTTACATAAAAATCTTTATTTGCCTTGCCATTTAGAAAACATGGATGGAACTAGAAGGTATTATGCTAAGCAAGATAAGTTAATCAGAGAAAGGCATGTATCATATGATCTCACTGATATGAGGAATTCTTAATCTCAGGAAACAAACAAACAAACAAACAAAAAAACAAACTGGAGTGGTCGGGGGGTGGGAGGGATGGGGTGGCTGGGTGATAGACATTGGGGAGGGTATGTGCTATGGTGAGTTCTGTGAATTGTGTAAGACTGTTGAATCACAGACCTGTACCTCTGAAACAAATAATACATCATATGTTAAAAAAAAAAAAGAAGATAGTAGGAAGGGAAAAATGAAGGGGGGGAAATTGGAGGGGGAGATGAACCATGAGAGACTATGGACTCTGAGAAACAAACTGAGGGTTCTAGAGGGGAAGGGGGTTGGGGGGATGAGTTAGCCTGGTGATGAGTATTAAAGAGGGCACGTATTGAATGGAGCACTGGGTGTTATATGCAAACAATGAATCATGGAACACTACATCAAAAACTAATGATCAATATATGGTGATTAACATAACATAATAAATAAAATTAAAATAAAAAGAATCTTTATTTGCTAATTCCAATTTGAGGGTCTTAACCCATTCCTTTGTAGAAATGTGGATCTATTTCTAGTTATCAGATTTTCATGATACTATTATAGGTTCTACTTTTGATCTTATCAGTATGTCCATTGGGTCCTAAGACTCAGAGTTGGCAATTATTGAAAGGAACATTTGCCCATTATATCAGACCCTTCCTGTATTGTTTCTAAAATTCCATTTTTTTTTCTTTCAAAGCATGCTGAGAGTACCTCACACTCTAGACTGTACCTTTTCATTCCCCATTCAGGGAAACAGAAAATGCCCTGAAGAGAAAAAAAAAAAAAGTTGACCAATGTAGGGATCGACTTAATGCATTTTGTTTTCTCAAAGATATTGCCTCCTCAAATCTTATCTCCCTTGGATGTTCTCCAATGCTTCAAATGGCTAAATTTTTACATTTTATTTATTTATTTATTTATTTATTTATTTATTTATTTATTGTTTATTTATTTTTATATAATTTCAGTAAGAGACTTAGTCTGATACTAGCAACTATCATTTCAAAATAAGGAAGTCTTCCCTTCTTTCTGTTTTGTGTTTATTACTTCATTGGTATGTAGTTGAAAAGATTTATTTATGTATACAATGATTCAATCATTTCTCTGATCTGCCATTCATTCGGCAATTATAGTTTATATCCCAGGCATTGTGTTAATTACTGAGACCACTGATCAAAGTAGATAACAATAGTTCATTGAACACAAACATATATGCTCATATTATCTAGTATTTACTAAATACTGAAGTATTTAAGCATATTAGAGATACACCTATTTGCACACACATACATATCATTTCATTGAACTTTTTCAATAAGATTATTATTATTATTATCTTTTGAATATTTGGTAAATTGCAAGCTTGATGTTCACACATTTAATAATGCATTTAGATTTTGGTCCCACATGAATTTAGCTTCACATAGCATGCACCTTTATTGGATTTTAAACATAGTTAACATTAGTGAAAAGAACTATATTTTCAGAGATTATTATAATACCTGGTACAAAATAGTCATGATGGAAATAACTACTTAATTTACAAATGATTGAATCTCTAGAATAAAACATTCTGCTTATACAGAAACTGAATCTATATCAGTTGATCTAAATTTTGACATTGTTCACAAACATTTGGCCACTTCATGTTCACCATCTTGCCTAAAAACCCTTACCTTCCTTTCCCACATACACACACTATATGTAAATAGAATATACCGTATTTATTAGAGCTAAATTCAAACCACTCAGAAGATCCTACAATATTTACAGAATGGATACTTATACAGTACTTATCAATACAATATTTATTGTTCTGTGATATTTTATGTAAAAATTTATGAACCAGGTTATGTACA
>NW_027397076.1:22897111-22943588 GCF_003265705.2 Callorhinus ursinus | reverse complement strand
TTCTGTGATATTTTATGTAAAAATTTATGAACCAGGTTATGTACATCCTTCTGTGCCTTTTTCATAGGTTAAATATAGAATTATGTGAACCAACCATTTATTAAACAGTCAGAGATTGATTTTAACCAAAACTGGAGTTTGGTTAGGCTCTAGGAATATAGACAATGATAAAAACCATGCTTTGCCTAAAGCAAAATCTAGAAAAAGAGTCTATCTATAATTTTGGATCACAGCCTGATTAATTAGAGGCAAATATTTTAGTTACATTTGGTTTCTCAAACACTCGTGGAAATATGACATTTATACAAATCTATGGCATTAAATTATTAACTTAAATCTTATTGAACACAAATATTATATGAACACATCACTCTTTTTGTACTTTTTATTAAATAATATCACCTATGATTTTATTATTTATATAGCTTTCTACTGGGAATTTTATGATTATAGAAATTATTTGCCTCTTGGGACTATTAAATTACATGATTTTATCAAAGGAGAACCGCCAGGATCTAAAGCCCAAGTTTTTTAAATTGTCCTTTTGTATAACATACAATTATATTTTCACAGTTTTATATTTTAATAAAGAGTGTATTTTGATATAAATATTTGTTAGTTCACAACTCCCCCAGGAGCTTTTTAGGTATAATCCAAAGCAGCCCCCATATGTGGAGAGCAGAGAGAAACCAAAGAAAGAGGCAGACCACTCCAGATTGTTAGGTGGCAGCTTTAAAAAGCAAGGGAACTTACAAGGTTTGTTTTGGGCAATCTCAAGACCAGTAGATCTTTGCACCTGCATGGCAACTTTTAAAAGTTTGCAGTAGTGGCCTTAACTGGGTTCAGACACATATACCATCCAAATAATCTCAACACCACATTTCAGCCTCAAGGTTGTATCCTTGGAACAACTTCCGGGAATGGGAAAGGCAAGTGGAATGCACGTTCCAAGGACAGGGCAACCTTCAATTGCCTGGGTCCAACTTGCAGGTCAATCAGTGGTCACATCTTCTTAATGACTTCCCCAACATCACTGGTGCCCTTGGTTATCTATATGGAAGGAATGGCATGAGGACCAAAGTAGTCCAACGAGACATTACCTCCATCTATTGACAGAGAACCGAATTTTTGGCACAGCCTCAAAGAGAAACTAATGAACCTCCAAAGAGAATTATTATTATTATTATTATTTTGCTTTTTAGCTGATATAGAATATAAGAGACCTGATCTGAAGATCTGCAAAGTTCATCAAAGGACACATCTGCTTTATTGGGTTGTAGTAAGATTTTGCTATAGTCAGAGACCATAGGACACAGCTGGTCTCCAGCTGGTGCTTTGTACTATTTCACTGGAGTGGAATGTTTGTTACACCAAGCTTCATTAAAATTAAATTCCAACTTCACTCTATTTACAATGAAAATTAATAAGTTTTATAATCCAATGCTCATGATTCTATAAGATACAGAGTAAGAATAAATAAAATGCAGTATGTTAAGATATGTATAATTTAATAGAGCAAAGAGAAGGATTTGAAAGAAATTTTAAAAGAACTATTTAAAGGAAAGTCAGTATTTAGAGATTAGTAATATCCACAGTTTGATGAAATTATTCTTGATGCTGAGAGTCTTATAATCAATCAATCTAGTTTAGTAGTAGCCTTAAGATCAAACTACCGACCTTAAATACATTTATTAAAATAATATATTATTTATATTTATATAAGAACAGAAATATGATCTAAAAGGGGAACATTTATCTATTAATAGTAAAGTAACACAATATAAGAAACTCAAATATGAACCTAAGATCTGAGACTTAGGAAAAGAGGGGCAAATGGTAAAAGATAAAGACAATAAAAGTAGAGAAATAATTTACAATTTGCTTTCAGTATGACTAGCTTTAGACTAGCAGCCATTCAATTTTTGCTATAAATTATAGAATACCAATAAAATAATGGTTTAAATAATTCAGACATTTATTACATAAATTGACAAGGCTGGAAGGGAGCCATTTCATGGTGCAGTGACTTACTGATGTCCTTAAGGATCCAGGTTTTTCATATTTTGTTCTGTCATCCTCAGCATAAAAATAATATTCATATGACAGTTGCAGTGGATCTATGCATCAGTTGACATGTAGTAATGTACCAATAAGAAGGGAAAATGAGTTTTTAAAGTTGTCTGTTTTCTCCACTCTCCTTTCCATAAAGGAATAAGCTTTTCTTCTAAAAACACCTGGCAACCATTCTCTTGAGGATCAGTGATCAGTAAACAACCATTGTCTGTCAAGAGACAAATGAATGGCAACAAGGACAGAGTTTCCATAGTTGGCTTTTATCCATAGATTTAAAAGTACCCCTCAGTAAAAAGGTTACTTTTATATAAACACTCTTACACACAATTTGTATTTTAATAAAAACAAATTCTATAAAACTATATTTACCATACACTGGAAAAAAGCACTTTGATATTTTCTTCGTAGTTTAAATTGGTTTTGACCCACTAAATTAATTTTATGCCTCACAGTTGGGTAATATTCCATAGATTTGAAAATGCTGACTTACTTATTTCCTGGGGCTAGCAGGTTGCTAAATAGGTTTCTGTGAGCTAGGAAGGTGGACAAATGATTATTAGGCATGTATTCAACAATATCCCTCGACCAGAGACACAATGTGGCAAAATGGCTTGCCTTTGGCTTTTCTCTACTTTCCTTTTGATAACTCTCTCCTAACAACTACGTCCCCAATGTGGATGTCATCCAGATTGTTCCCTCTATAAAGTTCAAAGTTGCTCTGAAATTACCAACATTATTCTTGCTTGACATTGGAAACCATGTTTATTAGCTCTGTGTATGTAAAAAAGCAAAATTTTTATTAATTCAGACAATGTGTGAAGGATTATTAAGCCATCACAACACAGCATTTTAAAAATTAGATGATTTCTAGCCAAGCAAATATTCATTTGCTGTCAAGTAATATAACCAACTGCCACAAAAACAAAAATCAAGCAGTATAAGGAAAATGCTTAGTTACAGAAATGTCAACCACTAAGTAAGTGAGCTATTTCTGGGGTTGTTAGCTTGTGTCTGCCTTTTAGGCCATTCTTAATTTTCATAGATATAGTTTTTCCTTCTCTGGACACACTAGCAGTATTTTACTCCAAATGTGTCAAATATAGAAAAACAGAATGGGAACTAAGTACTTTGACCTACTTGTTAACTTTAAAAGTAATATGGCTTGGGCGCCTGGGTGGCTCAGTCAGTTAAGCGACTGCCTTCGGCTCAGGTCATGATCCTGGAGTCCCGGGATCGAGTCCCGCATCGGGCTCCCCGCTCAGCGGGGAGTCTGCTTCTCCCTCCAACCCTCCACCCTCTCATGTGCTCTCTCTGTCTTTCATTCTCGCTCTCTCAAATAAATACATAAAAACCTTAAAAAAATAAAATAAAAAAATAAAAGTAATATGGCTTTATAAAGATCAAGTATTGCAGAAAACCCAGTATAAGGCATTAACATTTTATCATCAAGGTCAAATGATTGCCCCTATAGAAACTATGTATTCAACTTTGTGTTTTTGTTTTTGTTTTCTGATGCTAGATTTTGCAGGTATAGATGGGCAAATGTGATCCCTGCTTGGGAGTAACAGGACAAGCAGACAAGCGAAGAACCTAAGAAGCAAACTAAGTTGTAAAGCAGTCCATTTCTGATTAAAGACCGAATTATTTCTCTGGGAGGGTCTTCCTCTTTGTATAGTCATTGAGTTTTAGATTTTCTGAGCTATTTCATGTAAACGTCTGATTTCACGAAAAGATAATATTTTGATCATTATTGATTAGGTATGTAAATATATGCCTTTATAACTTTCTAAAATGTTTAAGAGCCGTCATGAGTAATTCTTATATATATATTCATTGTCCATTTCTGGGTTTTCTGTTCTGTTCCATTGATCTATGTGTCTGTTTTTGTGCCAGTACCATACTATCTTGTTAACTACAGCTTTTTTATTTTATTTTATTTTATTTATTTGAGTGAGAGAGAAAGAGAGAGCATGAGCAGGGGAGCAATAGAAGGATAAGCAGACTCCCCGCTTAGTGCGGCTCAATCCCAGGACCATTGATCTCAAGACCCTGAGATCATGATTTGAGCCGAAATCAAGAGTTGGACACTTAACTGACTGAGCCACCCAGGTGCCCCTTGTTCACTACAGCCTTGTGATATAACTTGAAGTCTGGAACTGTGATGCCTCCAGCTTTTCTTTCTTCTTTTTTTAATTTTTTATTTAAATTCAATTTAATTAACATATAGTGTATTATTAGTTTCAGAGGTAGAATTTAATACTTCATCAGTCGCATGTAACACCAGTGCTCGTTACATCAAGTGCTCTCCTTAATGCCCATCACCCAATTACCCCATCTCCCCACCCACCTCCTCTCCAGCAACCCTCAGTTTGTTTCCTATAGTTAAGTATCTCTTATGGTTTGTCTCCCTCTCTGTTTTGTCTTATTTTCCTTCCCTTCCTCTATGTTTATCTGTTTTGTTTCTTGCTTTTCCTTTTCAAGATTGCTTTGGCTATTTGGGGTCTTTTGTGGTTCCATACAAATTTTAGGATTATTTGTTCTAAATCTGTGAAAAATGCTGGTGATATTTTGATAACTGTATTAAACGTCCATTGATGGATGAATGGATAAAGAAGATGTGGTATGTATGTACAATGGAATACTACTCAGCCATAAAGAAGAATGAAATCTTGCCATTTGCAGCAAGGTGGATGGAGCTAAAGAGCATCATGCTAAGTAAAATAAGTCAGTCAGAGAAGGACAAATACCATTTGATTTCACTCATGTGGAATTTAAGATACAATACAGATGAACATAGGGGAATAAAAAAGAGAGAGACAAACCAGGAAACAAACTCTTAACTATAGAGAACAAACTGAAGGTTACCAGAGGGGAGGTTGGTGGGGGGGATGGGCTAAATGGGTGATGGGGATTAAGGAGGGCACTTGTTATAATGAGCACTGGGTGTTGTATATAAATGATGAATCACTAAATTCTACACCTGAAACTAATATCACACTGTATTTTAACTAACTAGATTTTAAATAAAAGCTTGAAAGAAACTTGAAAAAATTAATTTTTAAAAATCACAAAAAATTAAAAAAATTATATACATTGTCAAGTCCCATTTAAAAAATAATAAATATCTATGTTGTACTCCTACTCATCTTAGATACCATTGTGTAGATGGGGAGGAGTAGGTCTTGTTTTTGGACCCTTCTTATGTAGTTATAGTCTTGTTTGTTTAATTATATTTTTGTTTGTTTTTGTCTTTTTTAGCTTTCTAGTTTTCCTGAAAAATTAAAAAAATCAAAACTGAAAACTGAAATACTTCTGTTTCAATTTTGTTAACGAGCAAAATGTTTAGTGAAACGATGTAGTTTTTAACATTAAAACAAAAAGGCATGCACATTCCCTAAAATTACTTTTTAGGAAAAATAGAGGATAGAATTATTCCTAAAACTTAGCCAGGTATTTTCCTGTGGCATAACCTAAAACTTAGTTCATTTTCTTCCTAAAGAGAAAGAAAAAGAGAACAGTAATACTTGGCAACTTTGTTTTTTTAGGTTCTAGGGATTTGTCAGATCTATAATTTGTAGATGACTCGATAATACTTTTAAATATAATAAGGGAATGAAAAAGGACAGAAGTAGGGTGATCACATAATTTATTTTCCAAACTAGAAAACTTCTTGAGAGTAGCAAGGAATACCATTAATAACTATGTAATGACAATAGGTATAAAGCCCACAGTCAGGGAGAAAAGGAACCATAAAGTCATTCTAACTATAAGGGATATTGCAGAAGCAATTCTTGGATTCTTTTGCCTATAATAAACTTACTTTATTCATTAAAAAACAAGGTTCTTTATTATTATCCTGACATTGTTGCCCGCTTATTATGTGCTTGTCCTTTGCTAAGTATTATACATGCATCACTTCATTTTTCTTTTAGAAAACCTATAAGGTAGATATTATTATTTTATTTAGCTCCTGAAAAAAAAAACTGAGATAAGGCCCAAACTTTTCATTATCATGATCTGATGTCTTGCACTGCTTCAATTGATATTATATGCTTCCTTAAATAAACCACCAAAGCAGCAGAAGAAATGAAAAACAGGTATAAATCTTCCTTCCATGGGGTCTTTATAGAGCACTTGACTCACAACATTTGTGAGAACATTGTATCAAACAAACTACAAGCCTGTTTTCAAGCAGAGATGATAAAGGAAATAAGGTACTTTAGATGATGTGGGCAAAACTCACTCATCCATATAGCAAACAGTTTTTGAGCAACTACCAATTATGAGACACTGAAGTAAATAAGATAAGAAATCAGGTTCTTAACTGGAAGGAGCCAACATGGAGCATCAAGATAAAATAGGTAAATATAGCTCTACCACAGGGCATTATTAGATTAGGAGCCTAGCTGCAGTGTGTTGCCATGGATGGAATGATAGAAAAGAAGGGCTTTCCAAGTAAATGAACTGAACTAACCAAAGAAAGAAATGCCCATTTGCCTTCAGGAAAAAACAAATTGCTTTTATTGGAGGGGAAATACACAGGTACATCTGCATAGCCTGTGTATGTACTTGTATATTTGCATATATACATGTACTCACTTAAGTACTCCTACTTACACATATATGTGCATGCATACACAGGAATACATACATCCTTATCAGCTCTGGGAAATAAAGAAAACAGGGCAATGAGGGCTGTGTGATATTCCTTAATTATAAAAATCCATATAGTATTCCTAATTCTGAAACTCATTTTGTTTTTTTTGGGGGGAGGGGTTTGTTTGCTTTTTTCATTAGTTTCAGATGTAGTGTTCTACAATTCATCAGTTGTGTATGACACCCAATGCTCATCACATCATATCACATGCCCTCCTTAATGCCCATCACTCAGTTACCGCATCTCCCCAACCAATTACCATCCCACCACCACCACCTCCCCTTCAGCAACCCTCAGTTTGTTTTCCATAGTTAAGAGTCTCTCATGTCTCCCTCTCCGATTTCTTTCCATTCAGTCTTCCCTCCCTTCCCTTATGGTCCTCTGCACTGTTTCTTATGTTCCACATATGAGTGAAACCATATGATAATTGACTCTCCGATTGACTTATTTCACTTAGCATAATACCCTCCAGTTCCATCCACGTCAATGTAAATGGTAAGTATTCATCCTTTCTGATGACTGAGTAATATTCCATTGTGTATACACACACACACACACACACACACACACACACACACACACACACCACATCTTCTTTATCCATTCACCTGTTGATGGACATCTCGTCTCCTTCCAAAGTTTGGCTACTATGGACATTGCTGCTATGAACGCTGGGGTGCAGGTGCCCCTTCATTTCACTACATCTGTATCATTGGGATAAATACTTAGTAGTGCAACTATTGGGTCATAGGGTAGCTCTATTTTTAACTTCTTGAGGAATTTCCATACTGTTTTCCAGAGTGGCTGCACCAGCTTGCATTCCCACCAACAGTGTAAGAGGGTTCCTCTTTCTCAGCATCCTCACCAACATTTGTTGTTTCCTGACTTGTTAATTTTAGCCATTCTGACAGTGTAAGGTGGTATCCTGTGGTTTTGATTTGTATTTCCCTGATGCCGAGTGATGTTGAGCATTTTTTAAGTTTGTTGGCCATTTGTATGTCTTCTTTTGAGAAATGTCTGTTCTTGTCTTCTACCCATTTCTTGACTGGATTATTTGTTTTTTGGGTGTTGATTGAGTTTGATAAGTTCTTTATATATCATGGATACTAGCTCTTTATCTGACATATCATTCGCAAATATCTTCTCCCATTCCGGAGGTTGTCTTTTAGTTTTGTTAACTGCTGAAACTCATTTTGGTGAATCTCAGATACAGGACCTTTTTTTGTCCCCAGTATACTTAATCATCAAGCTTCCATCGTATAGAAATCATATGTCTGTTATTTGTGTCAAAGGAAACATACAATTCCCTTGACACTTGCCCTAGTATCACTTCGGAAATTGTTATATTTGTCACTGCATTTTCAGGGCATTTTGCAAAGAAGAATAAAGCTGTAACTTATAAAGCTCAGGCTAATATATTTGCCTTTTTGAAATAATGAAAAACCCATTCAGGAAACTTCATTTATGGAGAATATGTTTTTCACAAAATGATACATTTTATAGATAAAAATCAAAGCGGGAGGCGGGGCTCGGCAGATACATGTGTGTTACTTTATTTAAAATGGTATTTAGAAGCAGAATAAGAAAGAAGAGATCTCCTTTCAAGTATATTCACTATTGGAAAATGAAACATTGTGTGTCTGTTTTTCTTAAATTTGACATTTTTTGTTAGAGTTTTAAGATCTTGCCTTACTGGAATGAAAAAGATCACAAAAAAAATTGTCAAAAGCATTAAAGCTTATTAACCAGTTACTTTATTGAGTTTTGGAGTGGTATAAAATGTTAGTATCCAGGAAATTAATATATACAAATGTAATAAATGTTTCAATAATACTTGGAAGTCAAATGCATAAAATAATTTGCAGCTTGATTTCTTCACACCTCTTTTCTTTCCTGTGTTTCTACATTGGTAGAATTGTTAATTTAGACTTTTAACAAGAAGGAATTATTCTAAGGTGCAATGATTTCCCATAAGACATTATTTTCTGCCTCTTCTCAATAACCTTGTGGCCCACATCTTGCATAGTCTGTTCTTGTACTCAAAATATTTTAAGCTAATAGAACTCAACTTTCTGTGTTTCCAAAATAAGGTAAACGTATTTTATATATTACATATTCACTATTTTCACAATTATGTACTTATTCAATGAACATACTCTAATCAGAATATTATGATTAGAAAAAAAATTGAGTAAAATAATATTATGTAGTGTTCTATCACATATGGATGGAAATTACAAAAATATTGATTAATAGTTTCAATGATTCAGTCTAGTTTTGTTGTTGTTGTTTTGTTTTGTTTTGTTTCTTTTAGATTGAGAGCAAGCATGTGCAGCGGTAGCGGGGCGGGGTGCAGAGGAAGAGGAGAGAGAGAATCTCACACAGGCTGTATGCCCAGCACGGAGCCCAACACAGGGCTCAGTCTCACGACCCCGAGATCATGACCTGAGGTGAAATCAAGAATCAGACACTTAACTGACTGAGCCACCCAGCTCTCCCAATTCATTCTAATTTTTAAAATACTAAAAATAAGTTTTAAAAAGATTTTTTTCTAGTGGAATGCTGTGTAATTTTTAAAATTCACATTACTTATTTTCTTCTATTAACTTGTGGCATGATTCTTAGATGTTTTAGACTATACTTGTATATTCCTAGTATACTGCCTTGGAATATTATTAAAATTATTCAGACCAAAATATAACTACATACATTGGTTAACCAAAAATATTACATATTCATTTATTACTCAAAGTCATAACAGCAATTTTTTTATTTTTAAAGATTTTTTTATTTGTTTATTTAGAGAGAGAGAGAGAGAGGCAAGCTGGGGGAGTGGCAGAGGGCGAGGGAAAAGAGAATCCCAAGCAAGCTCCATGGGAGCCAGGCATGGGGCGAGCCAGACACTGGGCTCAATCTCATGACCCAGAGATCATAACCCGAGCTGAAATCAAGAGTCAGCTGCTGGACTGATTGACCTATACCTAGGCAACCCAAGATCATAATAGTCAATTTTATTGGCACTAGATGACATACTGTGGGCTGTTGAATGCCTAAATAGACAAGAACATTACATAAATATTTATTTAAAGCAACATAAATGTGTTATTAAAAATAGGAAATTCTAGACAGCAAATACCAATCACTTACTATGTTTATCTTTTTATATTAATTGGCATTCAAATTTGAACGTACATATACAAATGCATACATGTATTCACATATGATTTTTCTGAATGATTTTAGAATTGCAGATGCACATGCCACATTACTCCAAAATATTCAGTATGCATTTTGTAAGAACAAGAACATTTTCACACATAATCCTAGTACAATTATGAAAATCAGGTTATTTAACTTAATTTACCCTAAATAAAATTAATAAATATAAACATATTTAGTAATTATAATTAATAAATAGGAGCAAATTTATTAATTTATAAAATTTAATCTAATACAGTTATCTGGTTAACAGATCATATATGCTTTGCCAATTCTCCCAATAATGTCTTTTTATGTAAGGTAATTATCTGTTCTAACCCATGGTCCAATCAGGATCACACATGCACTCAGTTTTTGTGTCTCTATAGCCTCCTGAAACAGAAACAGTTTGTCAGTCATTGTTTTTCATGAATTTGGCATTTTAGAAGAGTGAAGGCCAGTTATTTTGTAGACTTCTCACTTTGGGTTTGTGTATTACTTCCTTATGATTAAGAATACCACAAAGGTGATGTTGTGCCCCTCTCAATGCCAAACAAAGCCCTAATTCTCAAACAAAAGGCAAGACAAGTCTGTGTTAATTTGGCAACTCACATGATCTGAGGTGAGAATAAAGACAGACTCGGTTTTTTGACCATGCCCTGGATTTGTTCTTTTTCTGTTTAAGTTCCTAACACAATTCAAAGCAGTTATGTTATTGTAATATCTTTGTGTTTCTTATTTTTGCCATGATAATCTATTGTAGCAGACCCTCAGCCTATTAAAAACTTGACTTCAAGAGGCATTCTATTTCAGCCCCACAGGCTAGTTAAGGAAACTGTTTTGCCATAATGTCTTATAAAAATGCCAGTCTCCATTTTCTCATGTTCATGAGGACATCAGTGACTTCAAACTCAGCCAGGAAGATAACCAGTCTCACACCACCATGTCCCTGAGTGCCTGTTGCCCATGACAACTTCTAGTAGTATCAAATGTTATAACAGGATGAAGGGAGAAGGAAAAAGGAGCACACTCTTAAAGTAGTTTTTAGGAATGTCTCCTAAGCTATAAATCACAGAAGGCAGACCCTGAATTGCCACCTCCTGATCTGTAATTCAGAGAATGTTGGCATTGTTGTGAGTTCAATCAAAATCAAAATTATCAGAAGCCTATCATATTCAGGAAGCTGTATGCTCCAGAAATGTGTGACATCAATAAAATGGATGTCCCATGTCTTCCCTCTTGGCATCCTTAAGTTAGAGACTGACGCTGCTGCTATAACAGAAAAACAATGGCTTCTGCGACTGCACATGTCAGTAGAAACTGCAGAACCAGCAGAAGTTGGAGCCCCACCCTACTTCCGACTTCACCGTCCCCCACAAATACATCTGGTTGGCCAAATCTAAATTTTATCTGCACTGAGCCACAAAGGAATCTGGAAAATGTAAGTTTTAGCTTTTCAGCCTCTCTTATATAAAGAGCCATATAGTACCAGGAGTACTGATCTACCATCTCCACTACTGTTGGGGAAAATGTCACCAAGTCCTCAGAGTTTCAACTCTTGTCATCTTCTACAGTTTGCTTAATGCAGGTTGTGGTCTTTGCCTCTTTCTGCCAGTAACTTTGAATCCTCTCTTTAGCTCTGACATCTGGGTTGCCTCTTTATTAGAATCATGATGTCACTCCAGAGAATCCTTTTGGGAAGTTTCTTTTTAATAGACAACTCTAAGCTGATTCCCTTCTCTGGGACCATATGTGTACAGGAAACCATTAATTTCTAATTTAGGAGATGATACAGCCAATTTCTTGCATAGCCTTTACTTTCATTGCTCTGATACCAGGCAGGCATGATTAGTAAACCAAACCTACATGCCCTTCTCTTCCTACAGGGTATCTATTTTTTTTTTATAAAGGTCTTATGCAACCACCTTTTTGGAGGGCCCTATCCAGTGGCTACAGATGAAGGATCCTGTTTATATTCATAAGTAAGCTCATGATGTGGTTCCTAGTATGCATTGTTATTTTCTAGTAATTGAAATATTTAGATGTAGATATTTTCCTCATTTACACTAAAGAAGAGAGTGATCAAGATAATAAACAATTCAACAATGGTCATACAGCTGCCCAGTTCCAAATTCTAAATCTTTTTGTTATACTCCACTCTTTCCAGAGCATTCAGAAATTATTCTAAAGATTCAACAAATTTCCAGTCACTTCCTTTATATTAATGCACAAAGTCTGTGATTTAGTATTGTAATTCTTATATTTTCATTTCATATTATTCATTTTTTCCTCTGATTTGAAATCTAGGGAGGCACTAGCATCATTTTTCTCTCTAAGATGTATGAATTTTCTCAAAGTTATATCATCTATTATTTGCTAAAGAATATTTTTCACATATTGGCAGGCTGAATGGAGAAAAAATACTTTTGTGAGTAATTTGAAAAATGACAAAATTGAAAAAAGTCTATCCTCTACATATTTAAGATAATCTCAGTAAATAAAATGATTTTTTTCCTAAAAACTTCTATTCAATGTTCATTTTCTATAGCTGTCATTATTGTTTTCCATCACTAATCTGATGATTATCCTTAGATTATTTTTAATTTAAATTTAAGACATTTATTTTCACATATTCCCTGGCCTGGTTTAACTGCCCATTTCTCTACATCATGTTTACTATACTGAGGGTTATACAAACCCTGACAAAATTAATAGTTTCACAGAAATGAAGGTGAGATATTAGGATTCAGAGATTTTCTCAGTCTTTGCCTTTTCTTTACTTGACAGGATGTGTACTAAAATCTTTCATAATTTGGGCGCCTGGGTGGCTCAGTTGGTTAAGCGACTGCCTTCGGCTCAGGTCATGATCCAGGAGTCCCCGGATCGAGTCCCGCATCGGGCTCCCCGCTCAGCGGAGAGTCTGCTTCTCCCTCTGACCCTCCCCCCTCTCATGTGCTCTCTCTCTCTCATTCTCTGTCTCAAATAAATAAATAAACAAAAAATCTTTAAAAAATAAAAAAATAAAAGGATTTAAAAAAATTAAAATAAAATAAAATCTTTCATAATTTACATCAGCTGACATTGCCAGTGCCTGAAATGCTCAGCACTGCTTAATGGTACTTTAAGAGTTACTTTCCCATGTGTGTAAGATGGGATTTGGAACAAGACTTCTCATTCTTCTCCTGGGTATCTTGTGGGATTTAATGAGAGATGAGTTAAATTTACTTTCCTCAGCTCTTAGGAGCAGTGGGTTGCAGCTCCCCTACCCATCCTTTGGGTGCAGCCAATCTGTTGACTAAGTTACTGGCTTATCATCCCCCTTCAGTTCCCTGCTAGGATTTACTGAGCTATGTATTCTGGTGAAATCAGAAATCAGCTGAAAGTTCTGATCTCCTCATTTGGTCTCTGTCAGTAATTCCCCTCAGGGTCAACCGTTGCTTCTGGTATCCTCTGAATCAAACACATGTTGTCCAGCACATTATCTTTCATGAGTAATATAGGCCTTGCACCTCATTTCCTGGTAATTGTGATCATTGACTCTAGGTTTCATACTGAAAACTGTCTGTCTATATTGAGTTTTCCTTGTTCTTTATATTCATCTTTTTCCTTTTGATTATCAATCAAAAAGTATGATCTTCATGGATTTTAATTATCTAGCTTGTTCTCTGTGTTCCCTAGTTGTCCATAGCTCAGTCCTATGCCTTTCCTTCCTGTTCCTTCTCTAGAGAGTGGATATTTTCCTCCATTCTTTTCTCAAAAGTCACTATGAAAAAGGATTCAATAAATTTATTTACACACAAAAAAAAATTTTAAGAGATTTGCATTCAAAGGAAACAAAGCTTGGGCCAAAGGAAAGAGGATGTAAAAATGTAATATGTCTCAAGCCATGATGGATGGATTTGGCCTACAAACCACACCAAATGCCTTCTATATTGTTGAAGTTTATGACCATGATTATGGAGAGATATGTTGCTTTTAGGGAATAATTAGTCATTCATTAATAGAGAATAATCTGGTTTTATAAATCTTTAAAGGAATAAGAAATTTCCACAACCATGACATGAGAATATTTGGTGGGCTTTTGGCCTCTGTGATGAAGCAAGAAGCCTATTGTGTTTCAATATATATTCTGATTCAATAGGATCAGTTCTTTACAACTCCAGAATTCTAGATTTAAATAGCTCTTTTGGGGACCAAGTTATTTTATTGGTCTCCAATTACTAGTTGTCCAGAACTCAGACTAAATCAGTTCTCTATTTTGGTCCATTATGATATCCACCAGTTTTTCCTGAAAAGAAATTGTAGGTGATAAAACTAATAACTCACGGGAAAGGACAACTGTGACATTTAACAAGGACAAAATAAATGGTTCAATTTAAGGCCAATATTGCTTTGCAGAATATGAAATGCCATACCCTTAGTAGTCTCAAAAGGCCAACATTTTTCAAAATCTCTGAAATGCTAAGGAATATTTGATGAGTCTACAATCTTTATAAAATATATATCTTTATATTAAATAGGCTATGGCCTCCCATTTAACACATATCTTTTCAAAGTCTAGAATTCGAGAATATTGCAATCTTCTTGTACATTCAGCTTACTTATATTTTAAAGATACACTCCTTTTTCTAAACATCTAAAAAATCGATTTTTCTAAGATTGCATTATACTCTGTGAAGTTCAAAGCAATTAATCATCTCACTTCATTTGATTGTTTAAGTGTTATTTTCAGAAATGCAAAACCAACTCTGAAAGATTGCTTAAGAACTTTGTACACAATAAAATAGGTACGAATGTGCTTACCAATGTACAATGGAATCTAACCAGTCAGTAATCCTTAGGATTGTTATTTGTTCACAATAAAAAACAAAAAAGAAAAAAAAAAACTTTATACTTATTATTTACTCTAATGCTTTACAATTTGTAGCCCACTAATAGAAAACAATCTTTTAAGAAAGATAACTTGAAAACTAAGTTTAAATTTCTTATGAGTCAGCCATGTTAATGGGAAAATGGGAGGTTATTACTAATGATATTTTCCAGAGTGTGTTAAAAAACACAAGACTTTGCAAACAGATTGAACTAAGTTAAAACTCAATTATACTGCTACTGAGGAACTAGCATAACCTATATGACTCAGTTTATTCATCTCTTAATAGGTATAACACAAACTTACAAAGTTTGTAAGAATAGACACCAGAAAGGGCCTTGGCCTGAGTCTATAAAGGGTGAAACAGGGTGGGAACATAGACCTGTTTCACCAGTTCTTATAACTATCACTCAGGCTAATGGAATTCAAAACAGCTACTGGTAACTTGTAGGCAGTCATGTAGCCAAAGCTTGAGGACATAGAAAAGGGCATTAAAACTAAAACACCCTTAAGAATGGCAAAAAAAGAGCTACTTACATGTCCTTCATCCAAATCAGGGAACTTCCAAAAGCCCCTGGGAATCACTGTGAGAAACTGTTCTGTCCCGTTCTATGCAGCTATCTTCATGATGTACCTCTTTCACAAACCTGTATTATTCTTTGTGTCTGTTGGTCTATGCATCAGTCATTCTTGAGGCAACTGTGTGGATTATGCTGTCATTATTTAAAAATGTCTGCACAGTGTCTGACACATCATAAATAAACCCTTAATAAATGCTATATTCATTTGTCCTCTTTTCAATACATTCTATGTACCAGTGACCATACTTCCCACTTACATGTGTATTTCTCTTATATTTCTCATAAGGACTCTGAATGTCACATACAATTACTGTGATTTTGCAGACAGGGAAATTAAACCCCAGTGTAAAAAAAAAAAAAAAAAGACAAATCTAGTAATTGGCTGAATTGTTTAGGGCCCAAAACTGACTCAAAGCTTACGTTTTTTTCCACTGTCCTATAGCCTTCATTTTCAGTGAAGCATACAAATGCAAAAAAAAAAATTATTCTTTATACCTAAGGAAACAGTATATAGTGAAGAAAACTGGTACACTGTAGATTACTCTCAAACTGATGCGTAGAGTAAAAGATACAATTAATATAATATTGGTGTAGATAATGACTAATGATGATAAACTCAAAAAATCAGTGATTGTCTATTTCACTTAAATAAAGGAGTGAAATAGAGGTAACAGGAAGGAAGGAGAAGGGAAGGAATTAAATTGTATATAAAAAATGAGGTTTTTATTTTGTCAGCTAAAGTTATGCAATAGAGGTTCACATTCAGTAAACAAGATACGTCTATAAACTCTTTTCAGTGTCCTTTACTAAACACACCAGGACCTAATTAATAGATACAGAAAGAATTGTCATTCACAGTGTTTGCTGTCGGAGGTGGTAGTCCATGTAATCCAGTGGCTTCGCCCTCACTGTGTGTGTCAGATGCTGGGCTGTGATGGATACTTCTCTGATGAAAGAAACGTTCTCTACCCTTGGGTCTTTTAATTCTACGGTGGGCATCAGAAGGGAAGACAGCTCTCATGTAAAGTTAGGTAACTAACTAGGTTTGGGGCACTTTGGGTCCTGTGCCTATGGTCTTGTAAATACTGGTAAGTGTACCAAGTACCGTGTGTTTCAGAATGGTGGTTGGACACTTTTTCTTAACAGTGGATTAAACAAACAAAATGGAATATTACAGGATGCCACTAGGTATACCAGTGTAAAACATTAAAGCACCATACACTCAATTCTCTGGCCTCTGTGGAATCCTTTAGAGGTGTGAGATGCTCATTTGAAACCACTGATCTGGAATAGTAAGTAGTTCAGTCTGGCTACAGAGGTTGGAGCTTAGGAATTATTGGAGGATGTGCCCAAATCCATGTGTGTATTATGCTAAGTATATTTGTCTCTATGTGATAGATGTTATTTTCCCATAACATAACATTTAGATAATAAAAAAGTACAAATCATTAAAAAAATGAGGCGTTTATTTTAAATTTTTATTGTTATGTTATTCACCATACATTACATCATTAGTTTTTGATGTAGTGTTCCATGATTCATTGTTTGTGTATAACACCCAGTGCTCCATGCAGAACGTGCCCTCTTTAATACCCATCACCAGGCTAACCCATCCCCCCACCCCCCTCCCCTCTAGAACCCTCAGTTTGTTTCTCAGAGTCCATAGTCTCTCATGGTTCGTCTCCCCCTCCGATTCCCCCACTTCATTCTTCCCCTCCTGCTATCTTCTTCTTCTTTTTTTTAATATATATTGTATTAAAAAATGAGAAGTTTTATAACAGGTCTGAAATCCATTCTCTTTTCATTGAACAAAATGGAAAAGTAGACTGGACTTGCATCTAAAAATCTTTGGTTAAAGATGTAACATTTGGGGGTGCCTGGTCTAATCATGGAAGAAATATCAGACATAACCCAATTGAGAGACCAGGGACCAGTACTCCTTACAATTACCAAGACAAATGATAAAAAGAAGAAAAGTTTGAGAAACTATTAGTCAAGGGGGAGCCTAAGGAAACATAATGAATATATGTAATGTGGTAATCTCAGTAGGCTCCTCAAACAGAAAAAAAAAAGTTCAGTAATAAGGATCTCAGCAAAATATGGACTTTAGTTAACAGTAATGTATCAATCTTGGTTCATTAATTATAAGAAATGTACCATACTAATATAAGATGCAAAAACGGAACGCTGAGTGCAGGGTATATGGGAACTCTCTATATCATCTTCACGATTTTTCTGTAAATCTAAACTGTTCTTAGCAATGTTACTTAAACACAATGTTTTATAACTTGTGTTGGCACATGTAGAATGTAGCAGAGCCAGGATTTGAACCTAGGCATTCTGACCCCACAGCCCACTTTACCCCCAAGTAATACTAACTGTGAAGAGAGAAATATATAAAAAAGAATATAAAAAGAAATACCCTGAACCGGGTTTAGGTTAAGAAAGAGTTGGTTAACAAAACTAAATCAGCTTCTTTATCAAATTAAAAGAGCTCTAGGTATCTTCAGTGGACAAATGTAACCATGACTACTCAAGAAAAGAATAGCATTCAACCATAGAATCATTTCCCCACCCTGAAACTTTTGTCTTGGAGGACATCCTAGGACTTCTGTCCCATAAAATATTCACATTAAGGAATAAGACATGCCACTTTCACATATCTGGGAGGTGAATAAAAGATTATTCTGGGCTAAACCCTGAGCATTACAGATAATATGTTAATTTTAGTTTGTATATTTGTTTGTAATTTTTCTTTTGAAACAGAGGAAGGAAGACATACTAAGACTAGAGTATCTAGTTTATATCATCAGTCTCCATTTAATAGGAAAACCAAGGGAAGGAAAAATACAAAATGAAATATTACCTATTGTTCATTATTGGCATATTTCTCTGTCTATTTAATTGAACCAATTTTAAAATAATGATGTACGTTTTTCTATAATTAATCTTAGTTTGTCATTCTATTTTCCTTGGCAGGACTTTGTTCTTTTTTTTTTTTCTGATTGCATAGCAATGATCACAGTCTGTGCTGTAAATTATAGAAGGGGGAAGAAAGTCTATATATATCTTCCACTTCCATATTTTAAAAGCACAAAATGATTAAGCCACTTTAGTGGCTACGAAGCATTTGACTTCTTGTTCATTCTGATTTTTTTCAGGACCTTTCTCTCCTCTGGTTCCTATTGTTCAGTCCTGGGACCAGATAGAAAACAGTTCATCTTGAGTTCTCCTCTGAAAATATGAAATGAAATAGTTTATAAAAATATAAAAATACTATGAATAAATGCCAGTTGTAAACTTAACACAAGAGATGGAGCAAACAGGGGCACCTGAGTGCCTCAGTCAGTTAAGCATCTGCCTTTGGCTTGGGTCATGATCCCAGGTTTCTGGGATCGAGCCCTATGTGCAGCTCCCTGCTCCCTCTCCCTCTGCTCTTTCTGTCTCCCTCTCTCTCAAATAAATAAATAAAATCTTTAAAAAAAAAAGAGAGAGACAGAGAGAAAATCTTCCCTGAATGATTAATATTACAAAATTTAAAATGGTCTAGCTTTTATAATTAAAAATATTTATACTTAGCCCAGTGAATGATACTAAAGCCTTAATAAAAAATGGAGTTTTCTATAGCTGTCAAAATAAAACAACAGATATCCTATCCTATTAAACACAAGAAATATGAAAATCATTCAGCATGCCATCCTGAAGTCAAAAACAAGTAATTACTGCTATCTTCTCTAAATCTGACATTCATACAATTACAAGTATGTAGGTAAATTTTTACATGAAAGTCAAAAAGAAATGATATTGCTAAATAGTAAATATGTATATTTCCAAACACATTTTATATGATCCAACTACATTCTAAATTCTTTTTACCTGTTTATCCAAAAAAAAAGTTAATTGTTAGTTTCTTAAACTTCTAAAGCTATTCTGTGTAGCTCACCTTGTTAAAGCATTGACAACATTAGAGTGATTGAGAGGTATTATAATAATTAATGAAGGTTTTAAAATTTTATAAATAAGTACAATATAGTAAGGCTTGTTACAATATTTCATGCACAGAAAAAATGTATTACTGGTCATCATTTTAGTAAGTACAGAAAATGTAAATATGCAAAGACCCTTCAGGAAAAGGTAAACCCTAAATCATACTGATGAAAAGAAATTAGAGAAAAAGTTCTACAGGGACAATTTAAATATAACTCACTAGCTTATTAACTTTCATTTTGACATTTACTTTGTATTTATCATATTTCAGTAGTATTCTAACAGAATTATTCTGTGGTGATTCTATTAAATAATCAAGTTGGGATAATAAGGATGATAATAATAATGAGTGTCCCTCTGTGAGTTCCTTTTATGCCCTAAAGATCATTGTTGGCTTATGTTAGTTCCCCTAATAATCACAAGTCATATGGGCTAAACATCATTATCTCAGTACTTTGAAACAGATAGTTGCATTTGTTGTATGCAATCTAGAAAATTAATGTGGTTTAAAAGTTATTTTTGCAATCCATGAAATTGATATTTATATAATGTTTTACATTTCCTGGTAGCATGGATGGGTATTTAGTAATTTAAACACAGTTGACTACTTTTAATATTTAAAATATAAAGATGTATATAACATTTTGAAAAATGTAAAGATTGAGATACTCTAAATGGAACCCAAAAACCTTACCAACTATCATTTAATTTCTTTAATTTTAATATGGAGTATTGACAGTATACCCATTGAGTATCAACCTTGAAGTTTTCTTCAAAATTGTGAAATCCCTTTACAGAGAAAAGACATACATTTCCAAAATGATTGTTATAACCAATATTTATTCTGAAATGTTAAAATGTAGTAAGAATGGTGAAAAACTCTATAGCTTTGGGCCCATTAATAAAGTATATAATGAATTATTTAGCACAAGTTATATGCCAGAGATTATGCTGATCGATTCCTTTTGTTGTTTATTTTATCCTCACAAATGAGATTATGAGATTTTATTATGTCAACAAACATGAGAACTGAGGTTCAAAGAGTTGAAATTGAAGAAATAGCAAGAAAAATATTAAAGAAAAATCTAAGTAGAAAAACTAGGACTATTACTTCTTAAGGTACTAGAAGTAACTATTTAAAACTCAGAAAAAAATATAAGATTAATGAATCTAAGCATATGATTAATAAACAAGGGACATAAGCACCTCTTCATCCAGCAGACTAGCAGGGCTTTTCACACAGTGATCATTGCAAGGTTCCAAGAGCCACAAGAGAGAGAAAATCTCGATGAGCAAGCACTTTTAAGAAAAGTCTCTCCTTGAATCATGCTGGTTTTGCCCAATTGGTTAAATCAGGTCACAGTCATGTTGATTATTGTCCCATGGCCAGGAACATAATCAGCATGGGAATAGACTACCAAGGGTAGTAGCTATGGGGAGGTAAATTATTTGCAAGGAATCTAAGGTACAAACTGATTTTTCTTATCTCAAGACGGTACCCTGTCCACCACAGGGTCTATATCTGCAAAACACAAACAAAAAAATAACAACGGTCCAAAGACTATTGGTTCAGTCCTGGGACCAGATTCTTGCTCTCAAATGTTGAAATCAAATGATGCCATCTTACTGGCATCTCCATATTGCTTGGTAAATACCCCTCTTTTTTCTCCGTAACTTATTGTCTAATATGCCTCTAAAACTCCTGCTGGAGTCAGTTTCCTTTATTTTCCCACTGCTACTTCCTTCACTCTATTGACACTCACACCAGAGCGTATGTGTTAAGAGTAGGTATTCCGGAGTCAAAATACATGTGTTCAAATCCTGACTACGTGACTTTTGGCAAGTTACTTAATCACTCTGCTCTAAGTTTAATTCCTCATTTATAAAATCAAAAGTGTCAAGTACCTCCCTGACAGGGATAAAGTGGATCTTCGTTAAAATCATATATGTAAGCAAAATACTCAGCATTTGCTTAATACTTTCTGTGTTCAATAATAAGTAGCTCTCAATATTTTATTTGCCTCCTGCTGTCTTTCATACGCAAATATTATTAATTCTTTGTAAGACTGGTTTTTTGTTTCACTCCAATTCCTGCTATCAAACTGGGTGATGTAAATAATATTATGGGTAACTTATCTAACACTGTTGAGCTCTTAACCTTATCGTTTGTAAGAAACTTTTCTCCCATTCTACCTTGGTAACTAACCTTCTCTACCATACCCTGAAGTGCCATTTCCACAAACTTGCCTTATCTGGAATCATGATTCTATACCTTTCACTCTAATGAATCCTTCTCAGTTACTGCATTCCCTGTTCTAAATCTTCATTGGGACCTTCCAGTTTTTTATTTCTCTTTTCGTTCTCTATCCGCTGGCAGCCTCCTGACTTTCCTTGCCTCCCTGTATAGATTCTTTGGTCCAGCAGGTCAAGTTGTCCTGTGCAAATGCCTTTCATTTCTTGTTGGCTGCTCCACTGGGATTTTAAATCCTTTAAAGTTGGTCTTCACTTCCTGGCATAGTCTTCCTCATACTTATTTGGCTCAAGTTCTAATCCTTTTGAGCCCCTCCCATCCCTGTTCACTTAAGTTTATTCCTCAAATCCCCTGGTGACAGCCCGAATGCATTGTTTCAGGTAAACTTCCCATGTGTTTTCATTGTATAATTGAACCCTCCTAAATTTCACCCTCATCAAAACTATGTTTTCCTAAACCATCAAACTCTACTTACTTATTTGTCAAATCTCTTATTGGCATTTGCTCCACTAAGCCCCTGAGCGCAGGGACCATATCTGACTTGCTTGCCATTTTAAATTGTGAACTGCTTTATAAATATGATTGTTATTGATGTCCAATGTCTGTATAGACATGAGTACTCTTTTGGCTCCTTTTCTTCCCACATACCCCCTTCTTCAAACTATTTTTCATTTTCTATGCAAAACAGAACTCCTTCTCTGAAAATTCTGAGTTTTAAAGCTAGTAATATAAACCGGGTTCTGTTAGGTCATTGTATCCAAGTCATCTGTTTTGTATTGGTTAATATTATTTCTTGCAGATGACAGGAAATGCAATTCAAACTGGCTTAAACAACAACACAAAAAATTTTATTGCCTCATGTAACTGAAATGTCCAGCTGTAAGTTTTCAGGTGCAGCTTGATCCAGAGCCTCAAATGCTGTCAACAGGACTTATTTTCTCTGAATATCTTGGCTCTAAATATACTATACTGGCTTTGTTCTCAGCCCTCCAGCCTTTCAGGTTTAAGTCTAATGGGAAATAGTCTCTGCCTCCCTTTCATTGGCTCCAGGAAGCATCACATTGTATCTCAATGGCTTTGTTTGGGTACTCATCACTTAGCCATTACTGTATGCAAGAGAATGTTCTATTTCATTTGGTCAGACTTGAATCTCCCACTTGCCTGTCCTAACCCTGACATTAGGGGTGGAATCCTATGTAAAGCATCTGGACAGAGACTTTCTCAAGAGGAAGTTACAGAACCATCTTACATAGATAGCTACCAGATTAAGAATATGCAGCAAACACACACAGATGTGTACTTGTACACACATGTTCACTATAAATCACATAACTAGAAAGGCACTGATGAAATCATATGCGCTCATATTTATACTGCCTACTCTTACCATTTTGGTCACATAAACAAGAAAAAAATATCATGCAGTGAAATGCAACAAGATCCATCTCTCTAATCGTAGGACACTTAATCATCTTTATCATATATGTTTTTTTCTACAAAGATTTTAAGATAAAATTCAAACCATGGAGTTGGTGATATTTGTGCTTATCTTAGACATTCACATAGGTATATCAAGATTCATTGTATACGTTTCAGGTTAGCCCTTAATTGTAATATATTCCACGTTCAAATTTTCTCACTTCCAAAACTAGCAGAGTAAAGAAATTATTAATCTCATGTTTCATGATTAATTTTTATAATAGGACAGCATAATATAAGGAAACCATAGGTAGGACTATGTGGGTGAAAATCTGTATCTATGAGAGTGTATATACTTATCCAGCTGATGAGATAAAGATGAGGCACGACGGGAGGAGGTTGGAAAGAAGACACTGTATGCACTAAAAGTAATGTGACGGGAATTCAAACCCAAAATTCAATTCTTCAACTAATTGGAAAAATAAGGTAACTCTCAGAAGAAGGGGAAACCTGGGGTTGGAAAAGGATTTCCAGGGGTATAGTGAGGAGGCCATTTGAGTCGGTCCTGGTCTTGCCACTTGCTATTTGACTTTGGTGAGTTGTTGAGATTCTTTGGGTTACTGATTTCTTATCTATAAAATGGGCATAGTAAGACCTACCTCTCCAGTATTGATAATAAATATCTATCACACAATAATATTAAAGGCAATTACTACTCCATCTTGGAAATGGAGTGTCAGTTTGTAAGGCAGAGGGGGAAGAGAGGATGAACATGAAGAAGAAAAAGCTAAAACAAACGCACTTAGGCACAAAAGTAAGTGAACTGTGGAACTATGGAATGTATTCCCTCACCCATCCTTTCGCCAAGTCTTAGATTTTAAAAACTCAAGAAATGAAATGTTGACTCATTTTCATGAATGTCATTCTCCGTACTTTACTTAATTCTACCCGTACTTTCTTCTCCCCATGTCAAAATCTCAAATGCCTGTGGAGAGGCTCTCCTCTAAGATCATTGATAACTTTCCCACCTGGAGGTGTGGAAGAATTCCCAAATTACTCACTTAAACAGTTAGCTAATGCCTTTCAGTGTTTCAGTTTTCAAATCATGTCTAAGTATGGTGGCTATATTTGGACAGGCAAAGCTTAAATAGGAAGAACAATAAACTGTATCTGATTGTCCTGACAGCATAAAAGAAGATGTCAACCTTGATTTCTCTATAATTATTATAAAATACTTTATGAATTATTATCTTTCTCTCACCTCCCTTGAGAAAATTCTGAGCATGTTCACATTATCAATTATTATTTGGTTAACATATTGGGGAACATTCTTTAGGCTTTTCAAAAAATCTGTTGGATTCAAAATTGATGGTGGACATTTCCTGGCAGATATACAGATTAATTACTAGGTCAAAATGTTTTATCAATGAGTATTATGATTTTTAAGGAATGGAAAACTAATTTGACGATTCATGCCCTTTTCACAAGGACATCTAATTTTCTCTTTGGGAGTAGAGTCTCTTTGCCTTGTAACCACAAAGGCAGAGAAGGAATCCTTTTTAGTCCCAACTCCCTCAAACTGGGATGCATTTTTATGAATGTGGTTTTTAAAACTGCACATGTGTTTAACTTGGTTTTTTACTTCATGATCCAACAATTTAGGCAATGACTGACCAATGCATAAAATCATATAATACCATTCTCGGTTTTATATACAGAAAAAATACAAGGAATTTCTGGAATACACAGAAATGCTACATCTACACATTCACATCAGTCCTCCATGTGTTCCTGTACAAAGTTCCATGCTCCCCACACACTCACCTCAAAACGTTTCCTCCTCCTGGGTAGAGGAATGAGGCTCAAAGGCCTCTGTGTTTTTTCTGTCTCGCTTCCATTAATCCAAAAAGTCTGTCCTGCCCCATCAGACAGTATTTCTCCTTTCTCCATTTTCAACTATTCCCAATAGTTTTATATCTGAGATTTCTAAATGCTTTAACATTGAGTTTCAGCATGATTTTTATAAATGGCACCATTATAAATATCACTGGTTTTACATATTTAGTAGCTGACTCCTGCGAACTTAGTTTGATAAAATGGGTGAATTCATATTTGGAATAAAAACACAACTAATGATTTTGTCAGAAGTTCCAAAAAGCATGACTGCAATGAATCATGAGATATTTAATATTGAAGTTGTTTCATGAGTTTCCAGTGAGAAAATATCACCTTTTCTTGTATTCCCATGCTATTTTGAACTCCTTTTATAACATTCAAATTACATTATTTGTTTAATTCCTGCTTCCCTGACTACACTATGAGGTTTTTCAAGAGCCAGAATCATAGCTACCTTTTTCACTGAGCATAGAAGTGTCTGACGTAAGCTAGGTACTTACTAAATATTGGTTGATTAATGAATACATTTTAAAAATTTGTAAACAAAGAGAACTTGTGACTTTAACATTCAGTTGTCTAAATTCTAAAGAAGACATTCACAGTGACTTTTGTTCAAGCATAAATGATTAGGACACCTGGTTTATCCCTATGAACCGAAGGGCTATGTGAATAGGGGGAGCCAGTGATCATGGCTGAGGTTCCGTTTAGACGTGCTGTGATGCTACTGCATAGATTATCTGAACGAAGATCTGAATCCTGGTACATACATAGAACTAGTCAAGTAATGGACAAAATTACTCATGATTTACCCAGGGCCCATGGCTCCTGAGTTGTAAAGATGATAACTAAGCTACTTATTCATCACCCCGTAAGATTTGCTTATTTTTTTGTTCTTAATTATGGTACTTTTCATCTTTTTACTTCACTTATGATACCCTCTCTTTTTATATTCTTTCCAACTCCTTTAAATTTTTTACTTTCTCCTTGAAAATTTTTTCCTTTTACATTAATGTATATTGAGCCCTCCTTCACTGAAATCCTATCATGTCTGTGTTTAGTATATAAAAAAAAAAGAAACAACTTGGCCAAATCACTTGAGAGTGAGACAGTTAAGTGGTTAAGAGAATGTGTTTTATAGTCATATAAATTTTGCCATAAATATCAGCATCACCACATTCCTTCTGTGTGATCATGGACGAATTGCTTAACCTCTCTGAGTCCCAGTTTCCTCCACAGAAAACTGAGGATAGTAACTGCATATACTTCATCACTTTGTTGGAAAAAGCTAATTATAATTCTTACGTAATAAGAACTCATTGATTATTCACCACCAAAATATTAGTCAGGTACCTTGGGGCCTAGACATAGCTATGCCCCTATCAACATGACTTTGAAAACATCACTTATCCTCCTTGTCAATCAATACTATCTATTCTAAATTAGAGATAAAATTACACATTTTCTGTCTGGTTCATATAGTTGTGAAGATTCGTAAAGATCATAGCCATTTAATCCCAACATCATTAGGATTGAAAATTTGTATTATTTTAATGATAATAATTCATTCACTCAAGTGCTGTTATGGACTGAATGTTTGTGTCCCCCCCAAAATTCATATGTTGAAAACCTTAAGCTTTAATGTGATGGTTTTGGAGATGGAGCCTTTGGGAGGTAATTAGGACATAAGGGTAGAATCCTTGTGATGGGATTAATGCCCTTATAGGAAAAGAGAAGAAAGAGCTTGCTTCCTCTTTCTCTGCCATGTGTTGACACAGCTGTCTGTGACCCAGGAAGAAAGCCTTCACCAGAACCTGACCATGTAGTCGCCTTGATTTTGACTTCCCAGCCTCAAGGACCATTAGGAATGAATTTCTGTTGTTTAAGCCACCCAGCGTATGGTTTGTGTTATAGCAGCCCAAAGAGACTAAGATACGTAAGAGTAGGGCACGAGATGGAAAAAGATGAGGTCTTTATACAGTGAGTTTTTGCATGCCATTCCCTCAAACATGGTAAGAGAATAAATAACAGGCGTTTGGCAAAGAGTTAGTTATCAGGAAATAATAAACCAAAGTCCAGAAATGTGCTTATCTCTGGGGGTTGGGGGTTAGAGGGGTATGAGATAAAAAAGGAGCAAGATGGTAGGGACAGCATTATCTTAAAATGACTAGCTCGTGTTAGGTAGCTGGTCCCTGAGGATTCCTTTTATTATTCTACTTCATAATTTACATGGAAGCTACATACATTCCCTTTTAAGTTTCAAATATTACATAAAATTCTAAAAAACATAAACAGTTACTGATTAAATGCTATTTTCTAATTACCATGTATGTATGAAATATATGAGGTATTTTATGTTTGAAGGAAAAAAAAGAAATTTTGATCTCAAGGAATATCTTTCCTTGAAGGACCTTTCCTACAAAGATAAGTTTACAGATGATTTAAAAATTAATATGAGTGACATTACTATTATGTGACAAAATCCATGACACCAGCAGTCTCCTTTTCCTTTGAGCTTACATCTGAAACTGAGTTTTCGAAGTACTCTCCATCATGCATTTTTCCTATTACTGAGTTTTACTCAGATTTTTATTCCCTTCCTCATTCCCAGGGACATAATTATACTTTTCTTTTTTCATTTTAACACTCAGTGACATAATAAAGAATTACCTAAGAAACAAGTTAACTTTATGAATGTGAAATCCATTTTTTTTTTCCCACAACATGTTACACATTGCTTTTGGTTTAAATGTGAAACTTGGCACACAGGCAAACAAAGAACAAAGAAGCATGTTGTTGGAATCAGTTGTGTATTGGCCTCTGAGGATGGACTTCAAGGTATAAGCTTATAGAAATTCTTTCTAACTGGAAGTTGTGTGCATTCCCTCCTGCTGTTTTATCCCCAGTACTTGCTTATGCACTGGAATAGTTGTGGGGCTCTGCTCACAGAAATTCAGTTGGGCTATTAGGTTCAAACCATGATTCTTTCATATTTGAAATGTTAAATTTTTTCCACAATAAGCTACCTAGATTAAAATCTATAAAATAAAAGAGAATTGTAAAGGTTTTAAATGACTCAATGTAATAGGAATCCTGAACCACATTAAACTGTAACAACTTGGTCAACTTTACATGTTGCTCCTCATCTCAGTGACTTGCTTCTGCGTAGAGTGTCTCTGAAGAACAGAAAGACACCAAATAAACAGATCTGAGAAATTGTGAGTTTGGCCAGAATAAAGACATATCTTAAGAAAGATGGGCAAGATTCCCAGCATTCTTCAGAGACACCTGAATTCTGTTTTCTTTGTGGTGTGTAAAGTTTCCATGTCCAGTTGATTCCCTTATGATTTAAACTTAATTAAGTAGAACATAGAAATATTTCAGTAGACTTGATGGCTTTCCTTTTGTGTCTATAAACTCCACAAGGTTAGAAACTGTATTAGCTTTTCCTGAATCATTTTATTATAACAAATAACCCCATAATTTCACTGACTTAAAAAAACAAAGGTTTATGTTTGTTCATATTATGTGTCAGCTGTATGTCAGCTGAGGCTCTGCTCCACAAATATTCATTCTGGAATCCAGATTGAAGAAACAATCGCTATCTAAGACGTGTCATTCTTATGGCACACAGAAAAGAATAATGGTAGAAAGCGACATAGGCTCTTAAAATCTCCTCTTGACAATGGCATACATCACTTTTGCTTACATACCATTGGTCATACCAATAGCATGGATAACCTTGATGTCAACCGAATGGTAACTTCCTACTTAGATGCACACAGCAAGTCATATGATAATGAGTAAGAAGTATATTCCTCATAGAGGGAAGGCATCAAATAATTAGGAACAATTACACAATCTACCACAAGAACTTAGTCTGACATTCACTACTACATGCCTTGTACCTAGGACAATTTTGGTCCTTTATTAGTATTTGATCCATTCAATGGTTATTCAAACTTTCATTGATTAATTTACTACTATGTGCCTGAAATACAATAGACGCTTGGGATACTGTTGTAAACAAACATCAATTCATTGAGCTCTTATTCTAATGATAGGGAAGACACAATAAACAGAGTAAGTTAAATGTACAGCAGTTAGATGGTGATAATTTCCATGAGAACATTTAGACAGAGGCTGTAGTTTTAAATAGAGTGATCACAAAAGATCTCACAGGGAAGGTTCTAGAAAGACTGAAAAGGAATATGGGAGAACAAAATGGAGATCTGGCTGCCAGAGTGTTGGAGGGACAGAGACCATGAGGTAAAAAGTCCCTGATGCAGACGTAGCGAATGTGTTTGAGAAACAGCAAGGAGACTAGTGTAGTTAGAGCTGAAGCAGATAGAAGGGATGTGGTAGGGGAATCAGTGCAGGAGAATTTATAGGGACTGTGGGTCTTTTCACATATTTAGCTTTTCAATGACTAGGAAATCATCAGAGGGCTTTGAGGAGCAGCATGTTCTGATTTACATTGATTTATATTTTATTTACTTATTTATTTTTGATTTTGTAATTGTTGATTTGCATTTTAAAGGATCATTTTAGCCTCAATGTTGAGAACAGATTGACTTGGGGTTAGGCAGAAGAAGGAAGACTAGTTATGAACATATAACAAACTAGATGAGAGATGACAATGATTTAAACCATGGGGAAACAGTGCTGGTGGTAAGAAATGGTCGGGTTCTGGCTATTTTTTTTTTTAAAGATTTTATTTATTTATTTGACAGAGAGCGCGCACAAGCAGGGGGAATGGCAGAAGGAGAGAAGCAGGCTTCCCACTGAGCAGGGAGCCCTATGCAGGGCTACATCCCAGGACCCTGGGATCATGACCGGAGTTGAAGGCAGCTGCTTAACCAACTGAGCCACCCAGGTGTCCCTCTGGCTATATATTACAGGTAAAACCCATTGGATTTCCTTCTTGATTAGAAGTGGAGTAGGAGACAAAGAGGCACAGGGATAATCCCACAATTTTGCCTGAGTCAATAAAGGACTGATGGAGTGGATTAACTGCACCAATAGACCCACTTTGTTCTCGCATTCCTTTATCCACATATTTTGAATACAAGGATATTTCTTTCAATACTCCTATGCTTGTTCATGTGACTTGCTTTAGTCAATGTAACAATAATCTGTAAGACCTTAAAAGTGCTTGCATATTGGGGGCTAACGCTCTTGCTCACCTGAAACCCTAAACCTCCATGCAAATAGGCCCAGACAGGAGTCCGGATGATTAAAAACACACAGGTCCAATCACCCTCATTGTCTCTAAGAACCAGTCAATCCCTCAAAGCAGAACCAATCTAGCTAAATGGTAGTTAACTTCAAATACATGAGTAAGCCCAGCTTAGAGCAGTAGAATAATTACCCAGCTGATTCTAGCCCAAACTGCTAACACACATAAATGTTAGCTAAATATTTGATTTCTGTTTTTAGCCACTAAAATGGGGAAGGGGGTGTTACACAACAAAAGCCATCTGATACAATGAAGTTACTATTAACTTTGATGGGGATGGTTTTGTGAGTTTTAATTCTAAAGATGAAGACTAGAAGCTTATTTTTTGATATGTTAAATATGCAATGCCTATTAGGTATTGTATTGAAGTAGAAGAAAAGAACAAGAGAAATATAGTACAGCAAGCAGGAAGCCTTAAGGACTCCGTAGGTTTAGTGACCAGTTAGAGTGTTTATGTGTTTTTCTCCATAAGAATGGACAAAGAATAGGAGGAGTCAGAGCCCTGGACTTGCTAGATACCTGTTAGATATTAAGATGTTAAATGTTGACAAGTCAAAGTAAATAAAAATTGATTAAAGCAAATAAAAAAATCTTCAGAGTTTTTCAGTGTATCCCTTATATTCCAAATTTTTTAGTCAGGCATTAAATAGGACCCACAAATCCATGCTTGGTGCTGCGAGATATACAAAATAAAAATAAATATAAGATGATTTCCATATATTTGGAAAAAGAGATTAACATACATGAAACCAAGTGAAATGGATTAAATGAAAAACTGCATTATACTAACTATAGGATTAGAAGAAATAACAGAAGATAGTGAAAACCATAAACTCAAGTTTCTGGGGAAAATCTGGCAAATGATAAGTAGGGTTTTTGTTGGTAGAGCAGGGGAGAAGTAGGAAAGAGAATTTACAGGGACAAAGAAGTCGTAAGGATAGAATGAAACTACGAGCTGGAGCAGGAGATGGATGATACAATAAAGTTGATTATTAGACAGACTTAGGTAACTCACCAATCACAGACTGTCAAGGGCAGTAGTATCCTGGTAAATATTTAACAGCTGGCTTTTCAAAGATTGGGGAAGCTGATTATTTGTAATGTGCTGTTTTCCATGGTATAAATTCTGCCAGCATTGCCAATTTCAAGCTACCAATATGGTTTGACCAACTTGTAAAATTCCTGAGATTAAATAATCATGTCTTTTAGGCCAGCATATGCCAGGTCCAACACATCACTCCTAGACATTCTTACAACCAAAACATAAATATCTTTGTCACTTTGGAAATACTGCATCTTGGGATATTAAGCCCTCTGGATCACCTGGAAAGTGACTTTTTATTCAATCCAGAAACATTTCTAAAAAGCTAAAATGACTTAGGTACTCAATTAAATGTGATTGATGATCTTTTCCTTATTGTTATGAGGCCGAAACCATAACATTTAGTTCTGTCCTCTGAAATGCAGCAACTCATTGAGCTCTCCTTGTGTATGGGTTCTTGATCCATTTCTGGTGAACCACCTAATATGGCCCATGGTTCCACAGAGACAACATTATGTTGATCCCAAGTGTTCCATCCCGAATCTTGTGTAATTCATTGTCCTGGGAGGCAGTTCATATAGAATGAAAGAAACGTATGAGTTTGCTTATGAGTTCCACCATTTATCATCTCTGTAACCTTATAAAATCAAACTCACTTCTTCCCTTACAACACTTCTGACAGGAGATGTATAAATTTTTCCACACTAAGCAATTTTCCAGTTGTTGGCAGACACTGACTGGATGTCCTATAACTTAACTCAATTCTGATACTAACTGCCCAGAGTTAGCACAGACCTCAAAAGTTAAGGGCTCAGTCCCCTAAGACTGCTTCCCCACCCCCACCCCCAGATGCCAATTGCAAGTAGTGAATCCCAGTTTAGCCACAACTTCTGTCCAACCTAGCTACATATCAGGGGTTCCCATGACCCCCTCCTCAGTCTTGATAATTTGCTAAAACATCTCATAGAACCCAGGGAAACGGTTTATTTACTATTATGGATTTATTACAAAGGATATTTTAAAGGAAAGATATAAACTGACAGATGAAGAGATATATAGGGTGAGGTTTGAAAGGGGTATATTGAATCTTATACTCATTGAAATGAGTATAAGAGCTTCTTAGGTGTTAGTCAGTCAACCTCCCAAAACACAGATCTGTTCATCATCTCAGAAGCACTCTGAACCCGTTTGGGTAGGGTTTTTATGGAGGCTTCATTATATAGGCATGGTTGATTAAATCATTGGCCATTGGTTATTAACTCAACCCCTATCCCTCCTTTCTGGAAGTCAGGGGATAGACCAAAAGTTCCAACCCTCTAATCACATGATTGGTTCTCCTGGCAATGAGCCCTTCATCCATCCTTAGGGGCTTTCCAAAAATCACCTCATTAACATAAACTCATATGGTTGAAAGAGCTTCTTATGAATAACAAGATATTCATTTCAACTTTATTGCTCCAGAGCAGTTTCAGGAGCCAGGGACAAACACCATATATAATAAAAGATGTTTCTATTGCTCTTACCACTTAGGAAATTACAAGGGTTTTTGAAGCTTTGGCCAGGAGCTGAAGACCAAAATACTCATTTCTTATTAATCACATACCACACCTTGGAACATTACTTAACCTCTCTGAGTTTTCTGCAAAAGAGGATAATAATAATGCTTACCTATAAGGTAGCTTATGGTATCTTATGATTATCAGCTGACATTTAGTTGTTCTTACTGTTTATTTAAATTTTAATCAAATCAGTGATGTCTCTTTAAAATTCTGTTCCTGGGTGACCTCACATGAGTTAACTAAAATCTAAGATTTAATTTGTATTTAAATATTTAATGAGACATTTGCTAGAAATAGTTTCTCTAGCCTCTTATATTCTATGATTTCATGATACTATAACTCAGATCTCTGGGTGGTTTGTTGCCCTATCATATTATTTATTCTTTGCTTAAAACCAGCATTCATATTCAGAAGACTTAGGACATAAAATTTTTTTGAGGCTAATGGACTCCCAAAATTTCCTGCCATCTTCCCTATTATGATTTGTATTTTCTACCCACAAATAAGCCCTTTAAAACTGAAGTGTTCAATGAGATAGCCACTAGCCATTTATGGCTATTTAAATTTACATTAAGATTAAATCAAATAAAAAATTCAGATCCTCAATTTCACGAGCCACATTTCTGGTGCTCAGTAGCCATATCTGAGGATACAGAGGATTTCTATCATTGCAGAAATTTCTATTTGACAGTATTCCTCAAATTAGTCATGAGATACCACAGCTAAGCCTAGCACATAAAGTCAGAAGTCTGATCTGAGAAGCTGGGAAATGGGAATTTTGACCAAAATCTCAGTCTCTAATCATCTATTTCTTTTCAACAGAATATCTATGTTCTCAAGTTACAATGTGGGAAAATTCCATCTTGCTTTCTCTACTGTCTCTAGCTAGCCTTGGATATCTATAACAATAAAATAGCCATCATCATTTAGAAGCACTTATGACATAAATGACTTTAAGTGCTTCATGCATTCATCATTTGCAGAAGAGGAAACCATGAATCACTCCCGTTACACTATTTTTGGTGGAAGAGCCACAAATTGGTAGTTGAAACCAATCAAAAATTATTTTTCTTAAAAAACAATACTCTCAAGAATTTCTGCTTGCCTAAGGAATCAAAGTCACTCATTGAAGAAATTACATGAAGCGATACCTTTAATTTCAAACTATAATATATGCTAGATTCATAGGCAGACCTAGTTAGTGGGAATTATTTTCTTCAGTAGCAGAGCAATGTAGATAGAAACAGGAAATTAAAAATATTTCTGTTGCATAAAGAGTAATGTTAAGTTAAAACAAAAATTGTCTACTTCTTACAAAAGGTTAATAATATTATTTTGTTGTGTTTGTTCTTGCTTACTTAGAGTACTATTCTTCAAAATGATGACTGTTTTGGGTCATGTTCTTCTTATGTCCAGATATAGACTACTTTTCATGGTATCCACTTGGATGAGAAGCAACATATTGGGATGGTTTAGAGCATCCATTAATGGGAAACAGGCTGCCTGGGTTTGGCTACTAACTTTAACAATCTATGTGACCCGCTAAGTAATGTAACTTCTCTGTGCCACCATTTCCTTATTTGTAAGATAGAAATAATAATAATCCTACCTCAGCAAGTAATTAAATTATAAATTAATTTATAACTAAAGGATTTACAGCTGTGCCTAGAGTAGTAAATCCTCCCTGTTAACAATTAATCATTTAGCGATGCATATTTTAAAAAGTATAAAATATTACCATATGAATATATAAGTGCATATGTTTTTTAATAGAGAACAATAGGGATCATTATTTGTTTTTTAATAGGGTGAAAACTAAAAATGCCTTATGTGATTTTTCTATTTTTGCTTCCTTTTTATTTATACAGCAAATAGTAAGCTATAAAATTTAAATGTGCTCTAGAGAAATTGTTCATCTTTATAAAGAGAATAAAAGTTCTCTTTATAAAATAAAATAAAAGCAAGTATGTTCTTATGTTTTCTAAGAAATAAGCAAATTATATTTATATTAGTCAGATAAATTTATTTTTGTTCCTTATTCAAATATCTGGTGAAAATTTAAAGTGATATGATTGGACTTTCCTAAATTAGGACCTTGTTGGTTAGTTATTTAGTAGAAAATCATGATCACATTTGGGGGAATCTGATATAGTAAACAATCTTAACTAAAAGCTAATTGGTTGGTATCTTTTAAACTTATTTTGTGGTTACAGAATCTTTTAGTATTTCTTATAGGAGTTTTTTATTTTAATTTTAAATTACTGCTTGCATCAGTCAGGGTTTGAGCAGAGAAATGGAAATTATACTGCATATTTAAACAGAATTTTGTATAGTGATTTGGTTCTACATTTGGAGGGCTGAACAAGCAAAAACGAACACTGAGGAAACATAATGGTAGTTTAACAGTAGGAAACAGCCACCAGACATAGGAAGCAGGATTATCAGAATCTAGAAGCTGGGGGAAGGAGCCAGACAGAGCGGGCACTCAGACCTCTGAGGAGGGGATGTTGCCTAGCCTAGCTGATGCTAACTCAAGAGCTCAGAAGGGCACTTGGGAGTTGGGGCTAAAATTGCTGAAGAGGTTCCAGCTTCTGTGGAAACCAGGAGAGGCCATGCTGTGTCAAAAAACCTGTTTGTTGCCCAAGTGAAGTGCCATTGTTTAGGCTATGCTGACAGAGATAGCAATAAATAGGAAGGACAAAGTTCCTCTCTCTTCTTCCTGCTTCCAAAGTCCCTCTCCCTCCACATCCCCCTAGTGACAGAGGAAGTTAACTAGTAAAGGAGAAACAATTTTTCAGAGACCCAACCTCAGTGTCACAAAGCTGAGAAGAGAAGGGTACACAAAAACTTCATAACTGAAACATGCCTTAAAAATGAGATTATTATAAATGTAAATGTCCCCAATACTAATGACTCTCATTCATCTTGTGGATCTCTCCCGCATTCTCTCTGTCTACTCTTAGAATAAGGTGAACAATTCCTCTCATTTTCTCCAGAACTTTCCTGACTTTAGCCCTGAAAACCATGCATCTGGAGAAAAACTTTTTGTCTTAGGCCACCTAGGATCGTTGTTTACTTTACCCTAGAAACTAATATTTAAGTTTCTATATATAAGGCAAGGAGAAACTGCCAGGATGGAAGGAGGAAGGAAAACATATTTTACTGTAACTGGGTCTTTACATCTACAGGTTGGGCATACCACCTGCCCTGCTTGTTATATTTTAATTTTGATTATTTGCAGAGGATCGTAAAGACAATCGATGGTATAGGAGGAGATGTAAGAGGAAAAGTTTAACTCTGATTTCACTTGAGTGCAAATGTGCAAATTGTCACTACCTGACTGATGGCTAGAACTAATTTATCCATCCACTGAAGACCCACCCATACACTGACAGGTTACTGTGTGCTAAAATTCTGAGAGCTTCCTGGAACTGAATGTTACAAGTTCTGAATCAGATTAATATTGGAATTACTAGTGTAGGCACAAAATATACTAGTTGCCACATTATCCATGAATGGCTAGTCCCTTTCACAGTACTGAAAGATATTTCACAGGATTTGTAGGTTCAGCTAGAGCATGTCAACTTAAAAATATTATTGTTTTCTGTGGGAATTGATTAGTTGGAGTGTTCTGGCCTATCTGGGTCACATTGAAAACATCATGGTGCTGCCATCCAGTTAAGTATCTAAACTATCACTTGTGCTCCCTAATGAATATCTTTATACCATTTTGAGCCAATGCAATCAAAAATTAGCAACACACTTTTCTTTCAGAGTCAAATCATTTTTTCTTTGATCTTATTTCTCTTCATAATATTTTTAATGAAATTTAAGCCTCTGAAAGATCTGGTTTCTTACTACCTTCTCAACCACAATTCCAAGTACTCTACTTCTCATCTTCTGCTGTCTGGTAATGTGAGAACTAGTTCAAATGTTGTTATCAATTATGGTGAAGGGTAAGCTAGGGTAATTAAAGCAAAGAGACACAAATAAGTGCATTTCTTCTCATGTAATGGTCCAGCTAGCTTAGGCTAGTGAGGCAGCTGTGCTCCATGAAGTCATTCAGGGATCCAAGTTCCCTCCTTCATTAGCTATGCCATTCATTAGACCTCAGACTCTTCTTCATGGTCCAAGAAGAGATGCAAAGCAACTGATTTCTAGGAAGAGGAAAAAGAGATGAAATCCATGACAGCAGTTTATTTTTGCTCAAGTGAGGAAACTGCACAAGTCACAGTTGCTAACCTGGCCACTCATGGCTTCAGGGAAGAATGGGAACTGTAACAGATTTGGGGGTACAATAGCCACTCATTTTATGGAAGCTTCAAATTGCCTAAATAAACAGAATCAATTACTTTATTTTCTGTACCTTGAACATAGTATTGCACTTATCACATTATATTGTATGTCTCAATCTCTACTTCTAATAAGAGACTGCAAAATCGTGAAAATGAAGGTAGAGGTTTCTTCATTTATATAGTTCCTAAACCTTGCACATGGTAAATAATCACTTTATGTTACTGAGTTGATCTGAATAGATTGCATTGTTGTGACAGCTAATTAGGTATAGAGGTAACAACCTCTATATTATCCATAGGGATCCTCAGGCTCTGACAACATCAAATGGCATTCTCAAAATCAAGTTCATGATGAAACTTGGAATAGAGCAAACTTTTCTGGTTCAGTTTTTTAAAGTAAGCCAAGCAATGTTGTGGGTCTACTCTGGCATGGAAGTCATTAATTTAAAAACTAAACACTAGTCATTTGAATGATACTGTGTTTATTGTATGTGGAATTTTTTAAATGTCAACATCCAAAGATATCTTTCTGCATCCTTATGCTACTGGACAATATGCATAACCTAATCCTTTCCTTAATTTAGCATCATTTTACTATGTCCAGCTGGGCTATTTCCAGTGAATATTGCCATTCTCAAACATCACAATGGTTTTTGATAGCCTTAAAATTGAGATTGTTGCTATATTACAATATGAGGAGTGCTTCAAAAATAAAGATTAACTGATTTTAGTTAATAAGATGAATTCATTAGAAAAACTTAAATACACATGCCTATAATGGAGGAAAGGGTGTGGAAATTATACTGAAATTTATCAGAAAAAACAATATCTTGGGAACTCAATGGTGACTGACTACATTATAAATAATGTCTAGAATCAGACATACTTTGGTGACATCCTGGCTCTACTACTTAATAGCTCCACAACTTTTGGGAAGTGACTCTTTCTTTGTAAGCCTCAATTGCCACACTCCTAAAATAAAAATTCCTTAAGACCAGTTTTTGGATAGTTGAATTAACACTTTTTCTGGAATAGATGAAGCAAATAATAAATGACAGCTTTTATTATTGACTATCTTATACATCTCAGTGCCCTATGAAATGTGACTATAACTAAGATATTGAAATAGCTTTGCTTAAATTAGCTATTTTGAAATAATCAGTAAAAATAATGCAAGCTGGTGCAGCCACTCTGGGAAACAGGATGGAGGTTCCTCAAAAAGTTGAAATTAGAACTACCATATGACTCAGCAATTGCACTACTGGGTATTTACCCCAAAGATACAAATGTAGGGATCTGAAGGGGTACATGCTCCCCAATGTTTATAGCAGCAATGTCCACAATAGCCAAACTATGGAAAGAGCCAAGATGTCCATTGACAGATGAATGGATAAAGCAGATGTGGTGTGTATACACACACACACACACACACACACACACACACACACACAGGAATATTATGCAGCCATCAAAAGGAATGGGATCTTGCCATTTGCAACAACATGGATGGGACTGGAGGGTATTATACTGAGCGAAATAAGTCAATCAGAGAAAGACATGTATCATATGCTCTCACTGATATGAGGAATTCTTAATCTCAGGAAACAAACTGAGGGTTGCTGGAGTGGTGGGGAGTGGGAGGGATGGGGTTGCTGGGTGATAGACATTGGGGAGGGTATGTGCTATGGTGAGTGCTGTGAATTGTGTAAGACTGTTGAATCACAGACCTGTACCTCTGAAATAAATAATACATGATATGTTTAAAAAAAAGAAGAAGAAGAAGATAGCAGGAAGGGAAGAATGAAGGGGGGGAAATTGGAGTGGGGGATGAACCATGAGAGCCTACGGACTCTGAGAAACAAACTGAGGGTTCTAGAGGGGAGGTGGGTGGGGGGATGGGTTAGCCTGGTGATGGGTATTAAGGAGGGCACATATTGAACGGAGCACTGGGTGTTATACAAAACAATGAATCATGGAACACTACCTCAAAAAGTAATGATGTAATGTATGGTGATTAACATAACATAATAAATTTTTTTAAAAAAAGCAAAAAAAAAATAATTGTTCTTCTAAAGTCCAGGCATTAGCATTCATATTAAATTATCTATTTTTGCTAACATACAAAGAAAAATGACATAGTTTTTGAACTAGTCTGCATTATACTGAAGGCAGTAGAACAAAGCATAAAAATCCAGCACACTCCAATGGGAAAACAAGCAATTGTCAGAGGCGATAACTGCAAAGAAATGCAGAGATTGGCAAAGATCTTAGAAGAGCTGGGAAAACAAATACATATGAGATAGTTATTTTTAAAAGGGAGAAAAACAAAAACATGTTCACAGCTAGAAGTTAGAGTATGATAAATTGAAAAGAAGAGAGATAAAAAGAGAAAATAGTTCTCACTAGTAGATCTTTGAAAGTAAAACATTTTTTCATCTACTACTTTCATTACCAAACTAGCATTAACCCTTGAGTGCCTCACAAAAGTAATGGCTTGAAAGAGAATTTGAATTAGACAGGAGACAATTTCTCCAGTGAGCTTTGAAACTTATTACTGACTGAATTTTTTGATGGGATAATGTCCTTTCTGCAATCAGTTGAACTAAAGGAAAAGTATACATCTATTTGCATCACCATAAAAATTATAGGAGTTAACACTGATTAACCTTGTCATCAATTTGTGGTCAAGGGTTTAAAGGAAAGACTTCCAAAAGGTTGATTGTCAATATTTTATTGAAATATTATAAGAACATGTTCAGTAATTACATATTTAATATGACATTGAGAAGATCCAAAGTTTAAGAGCAGTGCAGTTATGGAACCCTCATAAATATTGGTCCATGTAATTAATTGCTTTTTACGCCATACATTTTATGGCATTTTGTTCTGTTGTTTGAATGCCTCTGTGATTATACTTTTATCTTACTTAACTATGGATGAAGTAAGGTAAATTTAATTAATTTTCATGATAGTTGCACTTGTGATTTTTTAATCTTTGAAGAAAATCTATAAAAAATAGACATACCAGAACCAGGTTTCTTCTAACTAAAAGATGTCTTATTAAAACATACTCTAATCGGGGCTCCTGGCTGGCTTATTTCGTAGAGCATGGAACTCTTGATCTCTGGGTCATGATTTCAAACCCAACACTGGGTGTAGAGCTTACTTAGAAAAAAAAACAATAACGGAGGGGGAGACGAACCATGAGAGACTATGGACTCTGAGAAACAAACTGAGGGTTCTATAGGGAAGGGGGGTGGGGGGATGGGTTAGCCTGGTGATGGGTATTAAAGGGGGCACATACTGAATGGAGCACTGGGGGTTATACGCAAACAATGAATCATTGAACACTACATCAAAAACTAATGATGTAATGTATGGTGATTAACGTAACATAATAAAATTAAATTAAATTAAAAAAACAATAACAAAAACAACAACAAAAACTTGAACCTATTAACATTTTAATAAAAGTAAATGTAAATTAAAGACTAATGAAGTTCTGGGTTTCAGTGACACCATTTATTTTTTCCAATATGGGGAATTATGTTCATAGAAAATATTTTATAAGTTTTTTATAGATTTTTATTTATTTTTTCTCATATCACTAAATCGTTTCACCTTTTTCTAATGAGTTATTGCTAAACCATTTAAGTGCAAATCTTCTAGACATATTATGAAAATGGAACTAACAATATGAAGTCCTTAGAATTCAGAACCTAAAAGATCAATCATATGAACACTCTACAACTAATTAATTTATTCACGTATTATCCCTCAAAAAATGTAAGGTAGACTTAAAACTATTTTAAATAATTTTTTTAAATCAGTCATCTTAGGCCACAATAATCATGCATGACAAATCACCACAAAGGTCCTGTGGAATACTACAATATGTGTATTTCTCACTAATCTGCAGTCAACTAGGCAGTGCTATGGACTTCAAATGGGCCCTTCATGCTTTTGCATGTTATATAGCTGTTGAAATCTGCTGGGATGACTAAGCTGAGTCAGCTATGCTTCACATGTTTCTCATGTGAAGCCTGACCATGTTCTCATGGTGGTGATGGTAGAAACACAACAGAGTCAACAAAAACACATACAGCCTTTGAGATATAGAGTGGGAATCCATGCCATAGCATCCATGTTCATAGCATTCTGTTGGTCAAACAAGTTCCAAGGTCAGGTCAACTTGATAGTGTGGGAAAAGCTCTGCCTATTTTATAAGGACTGCAAACTCACATGACAAATACAAAGAGAGGTAAAGGATTATGACCATTTTTAGAATCTATGATATATACATATTTTTTATTTTACAAGATTTTTAATTCTTATTAATCAACCAAACCATCTATATGCAGGAATTATGCTGTAACAACTAACTAATGTGTTTATCTCTTTGGTATTTCTGAACTATTAGGCAACAATACATGCTGTTTCCCAAATGAAAAAAAAATTCTATTTTGATCACTTTGACCACATTTTATGAGTACTGGGACAATGAGTTGAGCATTAACAAATTAAACCTCAATAGCTCAACAAATTCAAACTTAATAGTTCATTGCATCCTGCAGAGGTTTTATCATTTTAAACAATATAGAAGTGTTGTCCAATAACATAGTAAGGATCCTTCTATGTAGACAACCACCATTCCAATGGGAAGTAGAGTCACAGACATAACTGGGTGATAATATGCATTTGTCTCTATGGGAACTCATAAAAATGATAATAACAAGAATATGAGGTAGAAGTAAATATTAAAATCTACTTACCTCCGATAAAGTTCTACAGAACATAATTATATATCCTTTTTTTAAATTTTTTATTGTTGTTAATCACCATACATTACATCATTAGTTTTTGATTAGTGTTCCATGATTCATTGTTTGTGCATAACACCCAGTGCTCCATGCAGAATGTGCCCTCTTTAATACCCATCACCAGGCTAACCCATCCCCCCACCCACCTCCCCTCTAGAACCCTCAGTTTGTTTTTCAGAGTCTATCCTCTCTCATGGTTCGTCTCCCCCTCTGACATACTCCCCTTTTCTTCCCCTCCTGCTATCTTCTTCTTTTTTTCTTCTTAGCGTATATTGCATTATTTGTTTCAGAGGTACAGATCTGTGATTCAACAGTCTTGCACAATTCACAGTGCTCACCATAGCACATACCCTCCCCAATGTCTATCACCCAGCCACCCCATCCCTCACACCCCCACCACTCCAGCAACCCTCAGTTTGTTCCTGAGATTAAGAATTCCTCATATCAGTGAGGTCATATGATACATGTCTTTCTCTGATTGACTTATTTCACTCAGCATAACACCCTCCAGTTCCATCCACGTTGTTGCAAATGGCAAGATCCCATTCCTTTTGATGGCTGCATAATATTCCATTGTGTATATACACCACATCTTCTTTATCCATTCATCTGTCGATGGACATCTTGGCTCTTTCCACAGTTTGGTATTGTGGACATTGCTGCTATAAACATTGGGGTGCACGTACCCCTTCGAATCCCTACACTTGTATCTTTGTGGTAAATACCCAGTAGTGCAATGGCTGGATTGTATGGTAGCTCTATTTTCAACTGCTTGAAGAACCTCCATACTGTTTTGAGAGTGGTTGCACCAGCTTGCATTCCCACCAACAGTGTAGGAGGGTTCTCCTTTCTCCGCATCCCCGCCAATATCCATCGTTTCCTGACTAGTTAATTTAAGCCATTCTGACTGGTGTGAGGTGGTATCTCATTGAGGTTTTGATTTGGATTTCCCTGATTCCAAGTGATGTTGAGCACTTTTTCATGCATCTGTTGGCCATTTGGATGTCTTCTTTGGGAAAATGTCTGTACATGTCTTCTGCCCATTTCTTGATTGGATTATTTGTTCTTTGGGTGTTGAGTTTGATAAGTTCTTTATAGATTTTGGATACTAGCCCTTTATCTGATATGTCATTTGCAAATATTTTCTCCCATTCTGTCCGTTGTCTTTTGGTTTTGTTGACTGTTTCTTTTGCTGTGCAAAAGCTTTTTATCTTGATGAAATCCCAATAGTTCATTTTTGCCCTGGCTTCCCTTGCCTTTGGCGATGTTTCTAGGAAGAAGTTGCTGCGGCTGAGGTCGAAAAGGTTGCTACCTGTGTTCTCTTTTAGGATTTTGATGGACTCCTGTCTCACATCTAGGTCTTTCAAACATTTGGAGTCTATTTTTGTGTGTGGTGTAAAGAAATGGTCCAGTTTCATTCTTCTGCATGTGGCTCTCCAATTTTCCCAACACCATTTGTTGAAGAGACTGTCTTTTTTCCATTGGACATTCTTTCCTGATTTGACGAAGATTAGTTGACCATAGAGTTGAGGGTCCATTTCTGGGCTCTCTATTCTGTTCCATTGATCTATGTGTCTGTTTTTGTGTCAGTACCATACTGTCTTGATGATGACAGCTTTGTAATAGAGCTGGAAGTCCGGAATTGTGATGCCGCCAGCTTTGCTTTTCTTTTTCAAGATTCCTCTGGCTATTCGGGGTCTCTTCTGGTTCCATACAAATTTTAGGATTATTTGTTCCATTTCTTTGAAAAAAAGCAGTTGGTATTTTGATGGGGATTGCACTGAATGTGTAGATTGCTCTAGGTAGCATTGACATCTTCACAATGTTTGTTCTTCCAATCCATGAGCATGGAATATTTTTCCATTTCTTTGTGTCTTCCTCAATTTCTTTCATGAGTATTTTATAGTTTTCTGAGCACAGATCCTTTGCCTCTTTGGTTAAATTTATTCCTAGGTATCTTATGGTTTTGGGTGCAGTTGTAAATGGGATCGACTCCCTGATTTGTCTCTCTTCTGTCTTGTTGTTGGTGTATAGGGATGCCACTGATTTCTGTGCATTGATTTTATATCCTGCCACTTTACTGAATTCCTGTATGAGTTCTAGCAGTTTTGGGGTGGAGTCTTTTTGGTTTTCCACATGAAGTATCATATCATCTGCAAAGAGTGAGAGTTTGACTTCCTCTTTGCAGATTTGGATGCCTTTGATTTCTTTTTGTTGTCTGATTGCTGTGGCTAGGACTTCTGATACTATGTTGAATAGCAGTGGTGATAGTGGACATCCCTGCCGTGTTCCTGACCTTAGGGGGAAAGCTCTCAGCTTTTCCCCATTGACAATGATATTTGCTGTAGGTTTTTCATAGATGGCTTTTATGATATTGAGGTATGTACCCTCTATCCCTATACTCTGAAGAGTTTTGATCAAGAAAGGATGCTGTACTTTGTCAAATGCTTTTTCTGCATCTATTGAGAGGATCATATGATTCTTTTTCTTTCTTTTGTTAATGTATTGTATCACGTTGATTGATTTGCCGATGTTGAATCAACCTTGCAGCCCAGGGATAAATCCCACTTGGTCATGGTGAATTATCCTTTTAATGTACTGTTGAATCCTATTGGCTAGTATTTTGGTGAGAATTTTTGGATCCATGTTCATCAAGGATATTGGTCTGTAATTCTCCTTTCTGATGGGATCTTTGTCTGGTTTTGGGATTAAGGTAGTGCTGGCCTCATAAAATGAGTTTGGAAGTTTTCCTTCCATTTCTATTTTTTGGAAGAGTTTCAGGAGAATAGGTATTAATTCTTCTTTAAATGTTTGGTAGAATTTCTCTGGGAAGCCATCTGGCCCTGGGCTTTTGTTTGTTAGGAGATTTTTGATGACTGCTTTAGTTTCCTTAGTGGTTATAAGTCTGTTCAGGTTTTCTATTTCTTCCTGGTTCAATTTTGGTAGTTGATACATCTCTAGTAATGCATCCATTTCTTCCAGGTTATCTAATTTGCTGGCATAGAGTTGCTCATATTATGTTCTTATAATTGTTTGTATTTCTTTGGTGTTGGTTGTGATCTCTCCTCTTTCATTCATGATTTTGTTGATTTGGGTCATTTATCTATTCTTTTTGATAAGTCTGGCCAGGGGTTTATCAATCTTGTTCATTCTTTCAAAGAACCAGCTCCTAGTTTCGTTGATCTGTTCTGCTGTTCTTTTGGTTTCTATTTCATTGATTTCTGCTCTGATCTTTATTATTTCTCTTCTCCTGCTGGGTTTAGGCTTTATTTGCTGTTTTTTCTCTAGCTCCTTTAGGTGTAGGGTTAGGTTGTGTATTTGAGACCTTTCTTGTTTCTTGAGAAAGGCCTTTATTGCTATATACTTTCCTCTTAGGACTGCCTTTGCTGTATCCCAAAGATTTTGAACAGTTGTATTTTCATTTTCATTGGTTTCCATGAATTTTTTTAATTCTTCTTTAATTTCCTGGTTTACCCATTCATTCTTTAGTAGGATACTCTTTAGCCTCCATGACTTTGAGTTCTTTCTGACTTTCCTGTTGTGACTGAGTTCTAGTTTCAAAGCATTGTGGTCTGAAAATATGCAGGGAATCATCCCAATCTTTTGGTAGCGGTTGAGACCTGATTTGTGACTTAGGATGTGATCTATTCTGGAGAATGTTCCATGGGCACTAGAGAAGAATGTGTATTCTGTTGCTTTGGGATGGCATGTTCTGAATATGTCTGTGAAGTCCATTGGATCCAGTGTGTCATTTAAAGTCTTTATTTCCTTGTTGATCTTTTGCTTACATGATCTGTCCATTTCAGTGAGGGGGGTGTTAAAGTCCCCCACTATTATTGTATTGTTGTCAATGTGTTTCTTTGCTTTTGTTATTAATTGCCTTATATAATTGGCTGCTTCCATGTTAGGGGCATAGATATTTACAATTGTTAGATTTTCTTGGTGGATAGACCCTTTAAATAGGATATAGTGTCCTTCCTCATCTCTTATTAAAGTCTTTGTTTTAAAATCTAATTTGTCTGATAGAAGGATTGCCACCCCAGCTTTCTTTTGGTGTCCATTAGCATGGTAAATGGTTTTCCACCCCTTCACTTTCATTGTGGGGGTGTCTTTGGGTCTAAAATGGGTCTCTTGCAGACAGCATATCGATGGGTCTTGTTTTTTAATCTAATCTGATAGCCTGTGTCTTTTGATTGGGGCATTTAGCCCATTTACATTCAGGGTAACTATTGAAAGATATGAATTTAGTGTTATTGTATTGCCTGTAAGGTGACTGTTACTGTATATTGTCTGTGTTCCTTTCTGTTCTATGCTGCTTTTAGGCTCTCTCTTTGCTTAGAGGACCCCTTTCAATATTTCTTGTAGGGCTGGTTTTGTGTTTGCAAATTCCTTTAGTTTTTGTTTGTCCTGGAAGCTTTTTATCTCTCCTTCAATTTTCAATGAGAGCCTAGCTGTATATCATATTCTTGGCTGCATATTTTTCTCATTTGGTGCTCTGAAGATATCATGCCAGTCCTTTCTGGCCTGCCAGGTCACTGTGGATAGATCTGTTGCCAATCTAATGTTTCTACCTTTATAGGTTAGATATCTCTT
>NW_027397076.1:22851224-22897101 GCF_003265705.2 Callorhinus ursinus | reverse complement strand
CAAACTGCTTTCAAGATTTTCTCTTTGTCTCTGAGACTCCTAAGTTTTACTATTAGATGTTGGGGTGTTGACCCATTTTTATTGATTTTGAGAGGGGTTCTCTGTGCCTCCTGGATTTTGATGCCTGTTTCCTTCCCCACATTAGGGAAGTTCTCTGCTATTATTTGCTCCAATATACCTTCTGCCCCCCTCTCTCTTTCTTCTTCTTCTGGGATCCCAATTATTTTAATGTTGTTTCGTCTTATGGTATTGCTTATCTCTTGAATTCTGCCCTCCTGATCCAGCAGTCGTTTAGCTCTCTTTTTCTCAGCTTCTTTATTTTCCATCATTTCACCTTCTATATCGCTAATTCTCTCTTCTGCCTCATTTATCCTAGCAGTTAATGCCCCCATTTTTTATTGCACCTCATTAATAGCTTTTTTGATTTTGATTTGGTTAGATTTTAGTTCTTTTATTTCTCCAGGAAGGGTGTCTCTAATAACTTCCATGCTTTTTTCAAGCCCAGCTAGCATCTTTAAAGTCATGATTCTGAACTCTAGGTCCAACATCGTACTAATGTCTGTATTGAGTAGGTCCCTGGCAGACGGTACTAACTCTTGATCTTTTTGCTGAGGTGATTTCTTTCATCTTGTCGTTTTGTCCAGAGGAGAATAGATGAATGAGAGAACAAAATGCTAAAAGGTTAACAACGTCCCCAGAAAATATACTCTAAACAAATCAGAAAAGACCTGAAACCAGGGGAACAGAAAGGGAAAGAAAGAAAAAAGAAAGAGGACAAAAAAGAAAAAGATAAAAACGAACAAAAACAGAACAAAACAAAACAAAGAAACAGAATATGATCAGATATGATCAGGCTAGTGCATAGATCAGTGCCACACAGTAGATTTTGGGCATATTTTGGTGTGTTAGAAGGTAGTGCCTCCTAAAATTGTAAAGAAAGAAAGACTTATATATGTACAAAATAAGGGTTGATACAATGAAGGGATGGAAGATGACTGTAAAGATGAAAATTTTAAAAGATTTTATAAAAGGATGATAAGAAGTTGTTTTTTAAAAAGAAAGAAGAAGATTTAAAAAAGGGGGGGGTAGAGAATGTGATCAGGCAGGAGACTAGAACAAAGCCATACACTAGAGATTTAGGGTATATTTTTATCTGTTAGAAGAAATTGTATCTCAAAATTTTAAAGAGAGAACAACTTATATATATATATGCCAAAAATAAGGGTAACTACTATAAAGGGATAGAATATGACTCTAAAAATGAAAAATAATTTTTTTAAAAGGGATTGATAAGATGTTGGTTTAAAAAGGGAAAAAGAAAAATTAAAAAAAAAAACAGTTAAAAAATTAACTTTGAAAAACTAATGAATCATGGTAAAAAAGCCATGAATTCTATGTGCAGTATTCCCGTAGCGCTGGAATTCTCCCGTTCTCCTTGATCGGTAAACTTGGTCTTGGCTGGCTGTTCGTTTTTTTGTTTTTTTTTTTAATTTTTTTATTGTTATGTTAATCACCATATATTACATCAATAGTTTTTGATGCAGTGTTCCATGATTCATTGTTTGTTCATAACACCCAGTGCTCCATGCAGAACGTGCCCTCCTCAATACCCATCACCAGGCTAACCCATCCCCCCACCCCCCTACCCTCTAGAACCCTCAGTTTGTTTTTCAGAGTCCATCATCTCTCATGGTTCGTCTCCCCCTCTGACATACTCCCCTTTTCTTCCTCTCCTGTTATCTTCTTCTTTTCCTTTTTTCTTATAATATGTTGCGTTATTTGTTTCAGAAGTACAGATCTGTGATTCAACAGTCTTGCACAATTCACAGCGCTCACCGTAGCACATACCCTCCCCAATGTCTATCACCCAGCCATCCCATCCCTCCCACCCCCAACCACTCCAGTAACACTCAGTTTGTTTCCTGAGATTAAGAATTCCTCATATCAGTGAGGTCATGTGATACATGTCTTTCTCTGATTGACTTATTTCACTCAGCATAACACCCTCCAGTTCCATCCACGTCGTTGCAAATGGCAAGATCTCATTCCTTTTGATGTGGCTGTTCGTTTTGATCTTCTGGGGGAAGGGCCTGTTGCCATGGTTCCCAAATGTCTTTGCTGGAGGCGGAATTGCCCCGCCCTTGTGAGTCTGAGCTAAGCAATCTGCTCGGGTTTGCTCTCAGGAGCTTTTGTTCCCTGCAAGCTCTCGGTACAGCTTTGGAGGATGAGAGTGAAAATGGTGGCCTCCCAATCTCTGCCCAGAGGAGCCGAGAACTCAGGGCCCCGCTCCTCAGTGCACCCCCAGAGAAAAGCAGTCAGTCACTCCCATCCCCCCGGTCTCTGGCGGCACTCTGTGCTCACCCGGCCTGTGACCAAGCGTTTCTATTTCTGGCACCCGACCCCATGTGGAATCTCCAAACCCAGCAGATCCGTGTGGTGCGCTCCCATGCTGCTCCTCCCAAGGAAGGAAGGGGAGTCTCCCCGGCTCTGCTCCTTGTTGGGTCCCTGCTGGAGGAGCAGTGGCCTGACTGGCTGCGGATCACAATTTATGGCAACCCCGAGCTGAGAGTCCACGCCTCGGCTCCATTTCTGCAGCTTGCTTCCCTCGCTCCGATACTTGGGAGCTCTGCTGCACTCAGGCACCCCCAGTCTTTCTGTGACCCCAAGGGTCCTGAGACCACACTGTCCCGCGAGGGTTTCACCTCCCGCTTAGCCACTGGAGTGACGTCCCTCAGCAGAGCCGACTTCTTTTTTTTTTTTTAATGATTTTATTTATTTATATGAGAGAGAGAGAATGAGAGATAGAGAGCACGAGAGGGAAGAGGATCAGAGGGAGAAGCAGACTCCCTGCTGAGCAGGGAGCCCGATGTGGGACTCGATTCCGGGACTCCAGGATCATGACCTGAGCCGAAGGCAGTCACTTAACCAACTGAGCCACCCAGATGCCCCAGCGGAGCCGACTTCTAAAAGTTCCGATTTTGTGCTCCGCTGCTCTATCACTTGCCAGAAGTGGCTGATGGAGGCCCCCTCCCCCGCCATCTATCCTCCCGAATATCGCCTCAGATTCACTTCTCCGCTCGTCCTACCTTCCAGAAAGTTGTCACTGTTCTGTTCAGAGAGTTGTTGCTATTCTTTTCTTCGATCTCCTGTTGAGTTCGTAGGTGTTCAGAATGGTTTGATCCCTATTCAGCTGAATTCCTGAGACCAGACGAAATCCAGGTCTCCTACTCCTCTGCCATCTTGCTCCACCTTAATTATATATCCTTTAAAGAAGTGTAGAAATTAAAATTCCCCTTGATCTCAAGTCTAGAAAGAAAATATATATTTCAACCACATAGACAAGAAAATAAAGTTATGATATTAATATTTCAGTTCATTAATATTATTTCCTATTCAGGATCTCAAATTAGCTTAATAAAGACTCATGTTTTCAGAATGAAGCCTGTATTAATTCACAAGTCTTGAATTGGACAGTTTCTGCCCTAAACTTATTTCTTAATTATCCTTAAAGCCCTGGCTTCTTCTCAAATTCATTGCTCAATAAATGACTTCATGATTCCAAATAATCACTGGCCCTTAATGGAGGTAATTTTAGACTTTGTCTATAAAATGCCAATCATTCAAATGAAAATTTGAAAAAAAATTATATTTTCTATTTGGAATTTACATTACTGTTTTAATACTGAATTTTAAAAATAATGGTGAGTTTGATTTGTTGATCCTCCAAGGGACACAAAATTTGTCTTGTTCACTGCTGGATTGCCAGAACCTGGAAAAAAACCTGGTACAGAGTATGGGCTCAATAAATATTTTTAAATAAAATATTTGTTAACTGAATGAATGATGTTATTATGTAATTGAATAATATTACTCCTTGATGACTTGTTAGTAATCAATAAAGGATTTTTCATAATCCACATGACTAGAAAATAATAAAGACATGCTCTAAGGGCTATCAGATTCTTCACAAATTTCATGAGGGTGACATGAATAATCCTAAAGTGAAAATCAGAGCCAAAAAAACTCCACGTTATTTTCAAGTTTTATACATTTTGCAGATTTCTTTTTAGATTAATCGCATTTGAACTCTTAACTGGCAAGTCAGAATGGTTCCTTTGAGTTACTTTGGCAACCAAAAGAGAACATATTGTTAGGTTAAAAATCTAAGACTACATTTAAATTCAATCAGTTTATACATTCAGAAATTTGTAAAATTTGGGGGGAAATGTTATTTGCACTAAACAAAGAATTGGATGCCTTTTGAATTTGCCAAAGAACAGCCATAAGCAACATAAGTTAGAAAAGTAATAAATATTCCAGTAGTTCAAATTTTGCTATTTATGAGATTTCTCAAATTCAACAGGAAGTCATTGTTTTGTTATTGTGCTATTATAAAATCCAGAGTTGAATTCAATACATAGTGAAACATGAACCTGGATTTCCTATTGTTTAAAAAATCTGTGCTGGTAAATAAAAATTATTCTACATGTATTTTTATTAAAGATGAATTCACTGAAGTCTGTCTTTTTCTCTCCATGCAACAGTTTGTTCTAAGAAACACTAAAATAAAAATTATAAATTTCACTGTTTTCTTAGGAAAAATCAATTTGGAAAATCATTGATATTTTTGAGAGGAAATAGAGGAAAGGATTATGAGAGGGACAGATTAGTAGACTCAAATTGTAAGTTTTCTAGTTCTCAGATAGACTATGTAGCTCATGAGTAATAGTTACAGTACTATGCTTCATACTATTATGCTTTTAACCTATATATGTTACATAGCTCTTCTGTAAGTAACATTATTAATAAGCAAAATCATTTTTCAGAGACAAAATGTAGTCAAAACTACTTATAAATGCTTATTATGTTGAACTATTTCAATTCTAAAAGTATCTTGCTAAAGCACATCACAAGAAACATTTTCAGATTTGCTTCCTAAGGAAAAATAAAATCTTAAATTTTGTATATGAGATTTCTGCATGTTGTTTCATAAGGTGTGAGTGGCATTGCTTCCTGACAATCAAGAGAGCTCATTGGAGGATTTTCTACATCTTCATAAATGGAAGATGATAGAGATATACTGTTAATTTATTTTGATCAAAAGAAAATGCCCATTTGTAGTAAAATTTAAAGGGAACTTAAAATTAAGAAGAATACACTTATTTAAGAAACAACTTACTTATTATTTATAACAATTCTTATCTCTAAATATGGGATTAAGAAAGTACATGTGTACATATATATATATATATTTTTTTTTTAATGGGGAGGTACAGCATTATACCAAAAGGGAAACTAAAAGTAATTAGCAGTGTTCAACTGAGGTGATTAAATAAGCTCAACAATTTACATAGGTTATCAAGAAATTACAAATAAGGGCGCCTGGGTGGCTCAATCAGTTAAGCTTCCAACCTTAATTTTGGCTGGGGTATAACATATATAGGTTATATATATAGGTACCATATATAGGTTATAAGCATAATAGTATGAAGCATAGTACTGTAACTATTACTCATGAGCTACATAGTCTATCTGAGAACTAGAAAATTTACAATGATTTGAGTCTACTAATCTGTCCCTCTCATAATCCTTTCCTCTATTTCCTCTCAAAAATATCAGTGATTTCCAATAATCTCAGGGCCCTGAGATGGAGCCCTGTGTCGCTTAAGATTTTCTCTCTCCTTCTCCCTCTGCCCCTCCCTGCTTGCATTCTCGAAAGAAAGAAAGAAAGAAAGAAAGAAAGAAAGAAAGAAAGAAAGAAAAGATTACAACTATAAACTGCAATATATAATATAATACAATTGTTAAGATGTAATAAAGTTATGTATAAATAAAATACAGAGTTAATGTTGAGACAAAAATAACATTGAATTGATAAAAATATAATTGGGTAAAGCCATGATAGGAAAGAGTCAGTTTTCAGATATCTAGGAAATTCAACTTTCTAATACGAAAAAAATTGATATGAAATTAATATATAATATATTTTAAGAGTAAAAGTACTTTTGATGAATTTCATTAAAGTAGTATGTTAAAATTATATTGCATTATGCTAAACATAACATTGTAAAATATAAATGGGTTCTCAAAAATTCTTATTGTCATTCATGTTTTCCTTATTCTATTTTTTAAATTTTTATTTATTTTTGTAAAGATTTTGTTTATTTGAGAGAGAGCACAAGGGGGGGATGGGAGGAGAGAGGGGGAGAAACAGGCTCCCCGCGGAGCAGGGAGCCCTATGTGTGGCTTGATCCCAGGACTCCCAAGATCATGACCTGAGCTGAAGGCAGAAGCTTAAGCAACTGAGCCACCCAGGTGCCCCTTCCTTCTTATTTTAGAAACTCAATTGTCATTTCTCTATAACTCACTATCTTTAACTCACCTTAGGCAGATGTTTACTGATTATGAGTGAGAAAAAAACAACTCACATTATTTTAAACAAAAAAGAAAAGGATATTTACTAACTCATACAATAAGTAAGTCAGAAGGGGGATTTGATTTTGGATATTGCTGGTTCCAGAAATTAAATGATGTCAGAAGGGCATCAGGCCTCTCTGTCCCTTGATTCAGTTTTACCCTGTTTGGGAAAATATCTTTTGGCCATTTCTACCTATAGAGTAAGGATGATGGCTAAATTCACATTTACATTCTCTCAGCTTGGTGAATTCTCACTGACCCTTAGTCACGTGTATGTATATCCCTGAAAACTGGCTGTCAAAAGGAAAATCAAGTACAACAACCAAAATAAAAATAAATGGATTCTAGGCACAAAAGCAACAAATAAAAATGCCTGCTATAGTCCCTAGCACCTACTACTCAAGCACACACTATTTTCCACCTGTATAATTTTTTAAATGGTCCTGCTCTAATATAATACACTCACCCTCTATTTTGTATTTTTGTCAACTCAAGTCCTTTCTTTCTTCACACCAAGAAAGTCATCCATCCATAATACAGGTCTGTACCTATCACTATCTAAAAAACTATTTTTATTATTACATATTACAAATTGCCATACAAAAAACAAAAGGCCTTTATTCAAAAATATTTATTCAAAGACTTACTCATATATAAGTGTATTTACACAGGGGCTACAGTAATGGATAAATTGGACCAGGTCTTTGTCTTCAGGGATTTTTAAGTTCAGGGAGGAAACTATTTACCATGTCATTGCAGCAAAAATGTATTAGTTTCGATGGAAGGAGATTGGAGAATGCTATGCTAGCTCAGGGCCAAGCTATATTTCATAGGTCAGAAAGTGATAGGGAATCCTGGGAATAGCTTCCCAGAGAAAGTGACGTCTAAATTGAGGCTAGATTAATGACAAAGAAATATGTTAGTGTCCGTGGGAAGAAAGCGTTCCAGGTAAAGGAAACAACAGTTCAAAATGTCCAGAACTAAGAGTAAAAAGGGTCATTTGAGGAATTGGAAGACGTTCAATATAACAGGATCATGGAGTAAAATCTAAGGTGGTGCACAGGAGAAGATGCTAGAGAATTAAAGAGAATGCATTATAAAAAGACATTTAAATGGTCTATAATATGACTTTTTGTATATGCCTTTTCAAAACTTATCCCTCATTATACCTCATAGAATTCCCTTTTCCCTCCAGAAAATCAGAACATCAGAAAATCTGATATACTGGAAATAATTCTGAATAGCTCAATTTTCTTCCATGTCAAACTAAGATGATGAGTGTCTACAGAGTTGATGTGAAATAACTGGGTTATCACATAGAATCTGCCTAGGGCAGTGCCTGATTTATATTAGATTAGTTATTACTGGTATTATTATACCAGAAGTCTGTCATACATTTTTCCATTTTTTTTTACCTTTGACCAAGTTGGTTCATTTGACAGAAATTATTTTCTTCCCCGTATCTAAAGTCCATTTCAATAATTAAATATTACCTGTAAGAATAATTCTCATATCTTGCAACCCCCATAGCTCATTTTTGGCATTTTTTTAAGATCTAATACTTAATGCATATTGTCCTGACTTAAAATCATGTGCATATATGTCTTTCTACCTATGTATCATATGGCCTGCAGGTCTTTTTCATCTATGTTCTCTATAGCATCTAGTATAGTGTTGTGTTAAATTAAATGCCACAATTTTGTTTTTTAATTTGAACTGAATCCAGACAGCAGAGGTAAAATAAATAAGAAATTCAAAACCATCGCACATGTGCACACACACAAACACACACACACACATTACTGAAAATCAATATTAAAAAAAAAAACCCTCACTCATTTCAATCTTTGGTTATAAATGTCTGGAGTTCATAGAAAACAAATACACACACACACACACACACACACACACAATTTCAACTAAAGGACTAAAAGCAACTTGTGTTAAGTGCTAAATAAAATAGATACCAACAATGAAGATTGGAAGATTTGAGAAGTTTCCTTTTATTCTGATAGATTGAGTTAAATATATATTTGTATGGTGCATAATCAAATCAACTGTTGAAACCCATAGTGTAAAGTAGATGGAAAAGGTAACCTTAAGAATGATTAAAGAATCCAGTGCTCTTAAGCAATTCTGGAAATATGTTTACAATCAAATAGAAAAGCAGAGCCAAGTGGTGCTTAGGCTCTTACTTTGCTGTGCTTATTTCAGTAAGCTGCTATCCATTCATTAAAAAAGATTTTAGTGTAAGGAGGTATATAAAATTGAAAAATATCAAATGCCATTTCTCTAAATATCATAAATAACTCAACATGTCATTAATTCAGTTGTCTTACTCCTTAAATATTTAATAAACACTTGTATACTGCCACTCAAGTATAGGTCTAAACTCCTTAGATGAATAATCTCATTTCATTCACAAAACACCACTTCCACTATTACTACCATTTTACAGGTGAGGAAATTGGGCCACAGGGAAGTTAAGCAACTCACTGAAACTCATACCACCAGTAAAAGGAGGCTCCAAGATTCTACCCAGACAGCTTGGCTCCAGGGTACAAACTGAAACACCATGTGCTGCCTCTGATGTTTAAGAATATACCTAACACAGAAAGGGGGGCGGGATGCAGAGGAGAATTAAGGAAAAGAAAGTTGAATACTCAAATTAAGAAATGTAATGCATCCAGGACCTGCCATTACTATGTAGACATTGACAACACTTGAGGTTAGAACTGCCGCCCCTCTGTATGTCAGATCTGTCATTTGATTTGATCTGACAAATTGGGTATTGCTTTGACATCCACTTTTCAGGTTATAAGCTATTTCATCAAAACTTTATAAGTACTATTTTTAAAATGTTACCTCCTACCGTAGACTGTTAGAATTTTAAGTACTAAACATTATATTTGTATGTGGTAGTAATGGTCACTATAATGTGTTAAATGTGTTAAAGGCAGTATGTAGGAAAAGCATTTCTAATGGGCACAGACAATTATATCATCGGCATATTCATGGGTTTATTTTTGTGACACTGAAAACAATGGATGTATTTAGATGTGTGTACGTATTGTATGTTTCAAGCCAAATTCCCTGAACACTTATCTTCCAGATAAGACAAGTAACTCCTACTCTTAACTTCCCAAACCAAGCATTTCTACATTTACTTCAAAATGATAAATTACAGAATCAATACTTTAGTCTCTTTGTTTTGCTCTCATCCTTTTCAGTTGTTTTTCAATTGCTTGTTTTAAACCTAATTTTAGGGTCTGCTCCCTTAACACTTCCATGGGCACATTTCCAAGATGGACGTTAAAAGTGGTCCTAAATTAACATAGTGTTGTGAGTGGCTTGTAATCTATGGTACACAAAGCTCCTGTTGCCTTTTCTTATTAGTTGATGCCTATGACTAGAAGGGAAAGGAAAAAGTTGTGTGTGTGTGTTTCTGTGTGACTCATGTTAAAAGATAAACTGAGGCATATTACAAATTTTTAAGACTGAGCAAAAATCAATTTGAATCATGCAGCATCCAATGTAGCAGGTAAGAAGAAGCTCTGAGGAGCTATACAGAATGAAAGACTTTTATAGACAGAAGGGAACTGGAGCAAGGAGTTTATAATAGGCAAAAAAAGCGTGTTGATTGCAAAGTTATTTTCCACTGGGGATGGTAGGGCCTATCAGGCAGATTACCTAACTAGTGCTGATCAGTGATTCCTGATTAACTGGTTTAAAATTCCATTTCTGGGAGAACCAAAAGTCATTAAGCCTTGGTTTATTGGCATGGGCTTAGCATACTGTCTCCATTTTGAGTTTCTTATCTTATTTTTAGCATTCATAAGAAGCTTTTTAAGAGGGAATATCAAAGTGTGAAGAGGAAGAAGTACAATGGATAAGAAGAGAAAGACCACAGAAAGAAAGAGATAAAGGAAGAAATCGCTTTCTTAAAAACATGTTATTGGCTTTTTGAAAAATCCTTGTTTTTTTTTTATTTTATTTTATTATGTTAGTCACCATACAGTACATTAGTTTTTGATGAGTGTTCCATGATTCATTGTTTGCGTATAATGCCCAGTGCTCCATTCAATACGTGCCCTCCTTAATACCCATCACCAGGCTAACCCATCCCCCCAAGCCCCTCCCCTCTAGAACCCTCAGTTTGCTTCTCAGAGTCCATAGTCTCTCATGGTTCATCTCCCCCTCCGATTTCCCCCCCCTTCATTTTTCCCTTCCTACTATCTTCTTTTTTTTTTTTAACATATAATGTATTATTTGTTTCAGAGGTACATGTCTGTGATTCATCAGTCTTATACAATTCACAGCGCTCACATAGCACATACCCTCCCCGATGTTGTTTTTAAGCACGTTCTAAAACTATAAACTAAAAACATATATATGCTGGGTCTGAACATTAGCCATCTAGCCAATAAATGGCCAGTGTTTCTCAGCCCTAAAAATGGTAAGATTGTTGAGCATTCAATAGCATTATCAATAGGATTATACCAAGATGACTGGAAAAGTTACTGTTATGGATCAGTGAAAAAATCTACTAAAAATTTGTTTGGTGGGGCGCTTGGGTGGCTCATTCGGTTAGGTGTCCGACTCTTGATTTTGGCCCAAGTCAGGATCTCAGGGTCTTGATATCAAACCCCATGTCAGGCGTCCCACTCAGCACAGTCTGCTTGAGATTCTCTCCCTTCCCCTCTCCCTCCAACTCTGCCCCTCTCCCTGCTTGCATGCTCTCTCTCTCAAATAAATAAATAAAATTTTTTAAAAAATCTGTTTCACAATTACTGCTTCAGAAAAGAAAGATTAGTTATAGGAAGGGGTTTAAGAAGTTCATATCAAATATCCTGAGACTCAGCATTCCTTACTAGGAAAACCTGATGCAATTGTCACTTTAAAAAATAATACTGTGATCTTATTTTTTCAAAGCCAATATTTACAATGTTGTGTTAATTCATTTATTGTCCCTGTGTTTCTTTTAAAGGGTTTAAATATTATGATGGGTATTAAAGAGGGCACGTACTGAATGGAGCACTGGGTGTTATACGCAAACAATGAATCATGGAACACTACATCAAAAACGAATGATGTAATGTATGGTGATTAACATAACATAATAAAAATAAATAAATACAAAAAATTAAAAAATAAAACTTATGGTAACATTTCCCTCAAAAGTCGGTTAAGGTAAAACCTTGAGTACATTTTATCTTCGGATATTTTAGTGCCCTCTAGTGTGCAGAAATCCACAGTAGCATCTTATCTTCTAAACTATATAATCATTTTAAATATGCAAAATTTTAAAAATGGCAACTTTGGACCAGTATGAAGTGGCAAAAAAAAAAAAAATTAGCTTGGAAAGCAAATTAGAACCAGATGTCAGTTCAACCTAAATACCCAACAAAATGCAACTTTTTTTCCTACTTTTATTCAACTCATATTAAACAGTCCCTGTTCCCCTTCTTTTTTTTTTTTTTTTGCTAAACAGGACTCTCATTTGCATAAATCCATCTCCAGATTTCAGAGGTTCAGACGAACTAGACTGTTGACTTCCCTTCTAATACTGAGAGTTCCATGTCTTCTCCTTGGTGCATATGCAGAACAGTGTATGCATATGGCTAAAAGGGGTGCCTTTTCTGAATCTACTAGCCTCTGACATACTGAATCATTTGATTTATGACTAGGGCAGTTGGTTAGTGCCATATAAAAGGAGCCTAATAATCCAAAGCCTCCTGCCATTCCGGTAAATGGATTGTTTTTTTTTTTTAACAAGGATGGGATATTAAGGAGATGCAACTATTCAAAAAAAAAAAAATGCAGGGTCTGTGAAGTTACAACAGAAGGGATATGAGCCAAAAGAAAGTTTAAATTAAGTTTGGAAAATCATCTTGGGGGAGGCTTTTTGAAATTTAACTTTAAATCCAGTGGTGGATTCATCGATAGAATTGAATGCCAATAGCCAATATCATATCAACCCACAGACCTCCTGCATCAAAAAGATATGACGGAGGATATCTCCCAGCATTTGTAAAAATTTCTATGGTGAACCCATGACTTCTAAATTAAAATGCATTCATATAGAGATCATAACCCAGTTCATACTATTAGAAAATCCGTAAATGCCTCTCAGAACTGACTTGCATCACCTTCTTTATCATGTTTTTACTGAAAAGTGAACAGCAAAATTGAGTGATTACAAATTGCTTTGTGGTTTTTAATATCAGAAAAGGGACAGTAAAAATCAAGAATCATTATTGAATATTTAGAGGACATCCAAAATGCCAGAAATGATATTTTATTTGGCAATGCTATATTCTTAATGTGATCCAAATTGTATGAACAATCATCCCTGTAAAAAGCAGAGAATTATTTTGTCTTTGTGTTTTGGCAAGTCTCCTACATGTTCCCTATGTGGTATGGGGATGAAATCATAAAGTTTAGGGAATTATAGCATTGGAGGAAAACTAAGCATTTCCATACCTTTTAGGATTTAAATGAAATTTGAGTTGTTATTTTTAATATCTTAAGATAAAATATTAATAAGCATGTTATTCAGTCGATTTTCTAACTATCCTCAGTCAACATAACACTAAACATTACTATACATTTTATAACAAATTAGCCAGATCAACTGAATTTCCCTAATTTGTACAGAAATTCACACAAATAGTTGCAGGGTTACCAAGTGACTTAAATATCCTAGGTATTTTACTCAACACCTTGGACAAATATGGAATTACAACTATACCTACTATTGTAATTAATAGCAGCAAAGGTAGCATCAGTATTCCCTTCCATGTATTTCCTGGGGCAAGTTTCATTTTCTTGTATATTTATTTACATATACCATTTCCCCTACTCCAAAATAATTAGGCATATGAGAAATATGAAGAGCCTTGAATGCAACCATCTTTTTTATACCCTAAGCATAAAAGGGAGAAATTCATATTAGTTGAGCGTCTGCCATACACTAGATACCCTTTATGTGATTTTGTGATCTTAGCCTCTTTCATCCCTCATAACAGTCATTTGATATGGGCAACATCACCATTTTTTTTTAAGATAAAAAGTTCAGGGCACCTGACTGGCTTAGTTGGTAGAGCATGTGAATCTTGATTTTGGGATTGTGAGTTTGAGCCGCATGTTGGATATAGAGATTACTTAAAAATAAAAAATCTTAAAAAAAATAACAAAAGTTCAGGAAAAAAAATTAACAATAATTTCTCTCATGTATTGAGCTCCTTCTAGTTGCCAGATACTCTTTTAAAATCTTTCCAGAATTATTTTTAGTCCTGATGGCAACACAAAGGTATAGGTTTTATGTCGCCAATGTTACAGATGAAACAACTAAACTTTAAGGACATTAGTAACTTGACCATGTTTACACAGCTTTCAAGTAGTAAAACTGAGACTTTATCTCAGATTAGTCTGATTCTAAACTCTGCTCGCCTACTAGTGTTAACAGGGTGAATTAGTAAGAACACTTGGAGGATGTCAGCTTCTCTGGCCTCATCTCATCCCCAAGAAAAGGACAGCATTTCTTTTCTTTGTTTACTTAAAGGCAGACTGGGGATAGATACCAAACTGACAGCCCCAGTTTGTGGAAACCAGACAGGAATCCTTTGTACATGCTAAACACTAGGCCTTGGGCTTCCAGACTTGGCAAAGACTCATGTGCTCAAATTTGGCGTGGAATTTTGGTTTAACCCAATTTAAAAGGAACTACAGAATAAAGCGGAAATGCTAAGTGAACGTCTTAAAGAAGAGCCAGATCAGTATAAACAGAGGAAGACTAAAGATGAATGGTGAGGAGAAAGGAGGACAGGCAACAGAAATCTTGCTTCTTAGAGAAAGGATCAGACTTTATCCACAGTTGTCCAACCCACTTCCAAACTGATTCTACTTTCCATTCATGTTTGGTTACTTTCACTCTCTGGAAGATCAATGTTCTCTTTTGCCTCAGACACTTTAGTTATGAAGCACCTTTATATGGAATCCATTTCCTCACAATTCTTCCCCCACTTTACCTTTCCAATTCCTACTCATTTTTTAGGTTTTAATTTATGATCATTTTTCCCAGGAAGCCTTCTCTTACCCTAAGTCCACATTAGGTCCTACCTCTTAAATTTCCTAAAATACCTGAACTTCCTCCCATAACTCTAAGTACTTAATCATTAGGTACCTTATAGTTTCCTATTTACACGGCTGCCTCTTGACCGCACTGGAAGCTCCATGAAAACAGATTCTGTATGTCTGATATACCAGCATTTCACCACATTTGGCACACTGTTGAAGAGATGAATGAATGCTAATCTGCAGCTTTCACATACATGGACGATCCTAATTACAATTTCAATATGAGGAGTTCTTATGAATTTATGACTTCTCATGAGGGTACAGAAGAATGATGAGTTAGAGGGCTTTTTTCTTTAAACACTCAGAGCTATAAAATATTATGGAATAAAAATAAATATACAATTTTATCCAGGCTATATGTAAGGGTTGGATTGCTCATAGGTCACTTTAAAAAAACAAACAAACAACAACAAAAAAATCAACAGAAAACAGGTCTAATATGTCTTTGTTAGTTCCATTAATATTTTATGAATAAAAATCAATTATTCTTACCATTTATGCTCTCCTAGTGGTCAAAAATATATTATAGTCCTTACTCATTCAAACACATTCAAATACATTCGATTCAAGTACTCATCGAAATACATCAACATCTACATGCAAAGCATTTAGAACACACTAAAAGGTTGACATTGAGCATATTAAGGGTGTGTACTTATTAAATCTTTTGTGCTGGACGAACTTACCAATAAAATTTGCATCTGCTTTTCAAAGATGCTTTAAGTTATACATAATAGGAATAAATCAGATTTAAAAAAATACACTTTCCATAACAAGTGAGTAAACTGCAATTGAAGACATATTAGAGAAGTTTAATTAAGTAGGTTTGTAGTAACTACATTTTCAAACACTTGGGCAAAAAAAAAATAGTTCAAAGGATATATTTTCTTTGGAGCTCTCAAAATACTTTAGCATCTATGATTATCAAAAGCAAAAATAATCCATGCCTATATTAGTCTGCTATGGAGAAGTGATCCAACCTAATTTATTCTCCATGAAAGCAATTTTGCAAAATTTATTCAGTATCTATTTATATTTATAAATCATCAGCCATAAAATGGAATGAAATTGTATTATTCTACATTTTAAACTTATTGTCTATATTTTGTTCTTCCCAATTACCAAGTCATTCAAGTAAATTCAGTCAGGCTTCCCTTCACTATCTTATGGATGCAAATAATATTTTTAAGACTCTGAGCCAAAATAAATCCTCATTTTAACTGACAGTGAATGATATAAGTATCAGATTTAATAATAGGAAGCACTGATACTCAGTAGACTAACTAGATGGATAGAGACATCAAGAGATAGAAAAAAAACAGGAGTTTATTTTTCCATGTGACAAGAACTCCACGTGTAAGCAGTCCAGTGATTGTACAGCTGTTCAAGAATATAAAAAAGACCTGTGCTCCTTCTGTCTTTCTGCTACATGATGTTTATTGTCTGGCTTTTGTCCTCAAGTTTGCAATCCGGTTGCGTACCTGGAGGCATTATTACTGTATTCTTCCCAAAGAAGAAAGGTCAATGTACAGAAGTGAAAGACTGTCCCAATTTGGCTTTACCTTTTTCTTTAGGAAGGGTTGTCCTCCCATGAACTTTCACTTATAGATCATTATTTTTTATGTATGTAACATCCCACTGCTAGGTGCAAGAAAAGTTCAGCTCAAGGTGTTTTGTTTTGTTTTTAACATATGAAGCCTTGCAAACTCTGTGGTAGAATCAGGCTATGGAGAAGGGAATTGAACATCAAGGTCTCATTGCCCAAATTTTAGTGCTGGTCACAAGTTTATCCACTCTCTGTTTTCTTTCTCTTTTATACACATACACACACACACACACACACACACACACACACACACACACATCTTCAGGTGCTGAGGAATGAGTTAACCACTATCATCAAATTCTACAACATTCCGGGGACGCCTGGGTGGCTCAGTCAGTTAAGTGTATGCCTTCACCTCAGGACATGATCTCAGGGTCCCAGGATCCAGTCCTGTATCGAGCTCCCTGGTTAGTAGGGAGTCTGCTTCTCCCTCTGCCTACCCTTCCCGGGTAGGCTCTGCGTTGCTCTGTTGCTCTCTTGCACTCTCTCTGACAAATAAATATATAAAATCTTAAAAAAAAAGTTCTACAACATTCCTCTTTTATCCTTCCTGTATACCCTATTACCCCATTACTTCACACCCATGCCCTTATCCTCCCATAGGCAACTATTTAGCCTGTTTAATACGTGTGACTTTCTGCTTATATCTGTTCCTATAAAATGTCTATTTATGGTTTTATAGGTAAAAATAATTTATGGACATGATATTGTGCTATATATTTCACTCCTTATCTTACTCTTACATGAAGTACATTTTAGGTGAACATTGTACTAAATAAAATTTTAAGTGTAAATGTAGAATTCTTAAGGAATATTTGAGGATATGGAGCATTAAAATTCAGCTATTTATTCAGTCTATATTTATTGAATGCCCACTATGTGTCAGGAACTATGTCTAGGTACTCTGGATACAACAATGAATAAGATATTTTTTTCATAAGATGTTTTCTGGAGCTTACATTCTAGTGAAGGTGGAGGTAAAAGGTAAATTATTAAATTATACAGTATGTTAGATAGTAATAAGCACTAAGGAAAACAAAGCCAGAATTAAGGATAAGGGTTGCTAGCAGGGATGGAATAAGGGGTAGAACAGCAAGATGTAATTTTAGACAAGGATGAGGGCAGCCAGAGAAGATGGCACCAAGAAGGCACGTGAGTAAACACCTCAAATGTGAACAGAGTTGTGCTGATATCTGGGGAAAATGATCCCAGAAGGAGTACTAAGTATACAGCAATTCAGGAAAGAAAACAACCAGTCTATTCGAAGAACCACAAGGCAACCAGTATTGCTCTAGCAAATGGAGGGAAGGGGAAAGGAGACGGATGTGTGAGAGAATATAAGGCCATCAGTTATGTCAGGCTGGTGGGTCATCATAAGTGCTTGGGCTTTCACTTTGAGTCAGAAAGCTCTTGGAGAGTTTGAGCTGAGGAATAAAAATGGTAATGGCTAATATTTTATAGGATAATTTGCTGCCAGATTTAGAATAGACCAAAGGTGAGCAACACCAGAATCAGGGAGAGTACACTGAGAAACTATTAAAATAAGACTGATGAGGCATAATAGCTACTTGAGAGAAGATGGTAGCAGAGAAGTGATGAAAAATTATTAAATTCTTGATATATTTTGAAGGGTAGAGATAGGCAGAATCTGCTAGTGAATTATATGTGTAATGAGAATATAAGAATATATGAGAATAAAGAGGTGTCAAAAATGATTCTAAGTTTTTTGGACATGTCGACTGAACAGGTGCATAATAGGTCAGGTGACTCTTAACCTTGTAATATGTAGCCACATAGGCTCTGGATCCCTGACTACATAAGTGTCTTTTTATCAATTACTGTGCAGTAAGTCCCAACATGGACACTCCAGGGCAGTGGACTGGAGCAAATGGTTTGCCATAAATCTCTCATGGCGTTGTCACAAGATCATGATTAATGTATACAGTGTGTTATTGCTACACTGAGGATGAATTAGGTATGGCTCATCTTTAAGGTAGACTGCAGAGCTGGAGAATCATACTACATGATGCAGAATGAATTTAGCTTGCCCCACAATGTAGCAAAGATTAAAGATAAGCCAGGGAGCTAGCGCTAAAGATCAAGAGTTTCTTGTAACATTGTGTGAATGGAACCTACACCATTCCTGCCTCCTAGGTCATGGCTACTTTTTGTCCATTTGCCCTAGAAAACTCTTTCTTCATCTGGGAAAATAATCACAGACTTGATAAACTGTCATTAGAAAGGCATGATTTGGACATTTCTCTCTCAAGATATAATTTTATATCATATATAATTTTATGTACATAAAAAGGAAGGCAGGGCATGCTCATAGTCTTTATATCTTGCTACTAAGTAAGTTGTGATCTTTCTATCTGAAAATGCAGTGCCAAAATAGAAATGGCATTTCTATTAGAGACAACTACAATAAAACATCACGAGAATGTGATGTAGGCATTGCTACATGTGATGAAGGCAAAGTAGTGTAAGATAAAGCCCCAGCTGGACTGTTCTTGGGAATCTAAATTGGTGTAGCCACTGTAGAAAACAGTATGGAAGTTCCTCAAAAAATGAAAAATAGAAATACCATATGATCCAATAATTCCATTATTGGGTATTTACCCAAGGAAAATGATAACACTAACTCGAAAGGATACATGCATCCTGTGTTATTGCAGGATTATTTGCAATGGCCAAGACATGGAAGCAATCTAAGTGTCCATCAATAGACGAATGGATAAGGACAATGTGGTGTGTACATACACACACACACACACACACTCACACACACACACACACACACACACACAAAGGAATATTACACAGCCATAAAAAGGAGGAGATCATGCCATTTGAGACAACATGGATGGACCTAGAGGGCATTATGCTAAGTGAAATAAGCCAGACTAAGAAAGGCAAATACCATATGATTCTACTCATAAATGGAATCTAAAATAAATGAATAGACAAACAAAAAGCACAATCAGAACTATATATACAGAGAATAAACTGATGGTTGCCAGAGGGAAAGGAGGGTGGGGTTTTAGGCAAAATTATGACATGAGTAAGTCAGAGGAATAAAAAGCACAGCATAAGGAATGCAGTCAATGATACTGTAATAGCAATATAATGGCTGAACATAGCATAATGTAATAAACTTGTGAAATCACTAAGTTGTACACCTGAAACTAATGTAACATTGTGTGTCAACTATACTCAGTTAACAAACAAACAAAGATAAAACTCCAGCTATAGGTCAAACATTTATAAAATTTCAAATGAAATCTAATGATACTGTCTGCATCAAAAATTGTGATAAAGATTGTAACCTTCTTTTAGGGCACTCACAATCTCTTAATATGTGGACCCAAGGCAGCCTTGTCTCCTGTCGTCTTTTTCCTTCCCACTCACTGCCATCAGGCCTACGTAGCCCCTGACTCCCTAACCTAACATTCATGTTGCAACTCTTATCCTGAAATAGCCTTTCTTCTATATCCGAAAATAATCTACTTACATTTTTGAGTCTCTGTCAAATGTTACATACTTTGAAGAAAAAAATTGTCAGACTTTTTCCAGTAGGAAAATTAATGGCATTGTTTAAGGTACCCATATAAAACTCTGATAACATTCATTCTATTGTACATTGTATTGTAATATGTGTTTAGTGGTCTGTCTTTTCTAATGTGGTTTGAGAGACTCATTAACAGGGATATGTCTTTAATATTTGTACATACCATGCCTGATCAAAGGGTTATCTATTTGAATCAATGAATCAATCAATCGAGAGTGTCTGCTGTGTCGCTACATTGCATTACACCTGGGATTTGCATAAGGGCACTGACCATATATCTTTTCTTCATCACTGTTTATCCCACCTGAGAGCACTTACTCCATGATATAACATCGATATTTTTATGTATAAACAAATTGCTTTAACCCTTTTTGTCTTTGTATGATTTTTTAGACTTTGCCTCAATTATAATACAGTTTTTGTTTTTCTAACGTCAAAGGTATACAGGAATATATAATATCTTTAGGTTTGTTTTTTTTAATAGATTTTATGTATTTATTTGACAGAGAGAGACACAGCGAGAGAGGGAACACAAGCAGGGGAAGTGGGAGAGGGAGAAGCAGGCTTTCCTGCTGAGCGGGGAACCCGATGAGGGGCTCGATCCCAGGACCCTGGGATCATGACCTGAGCCGAAGGCAGACACTTAACGACTGAGCCACCCAGGCGCCCCTAATATCTTTAGGTTTTATAATCTGTAGCTATTTATTATGTTTGCCTCAGAAATGCCTTATAGAAAAATTTAACCTGTTATACTGGTCTGTACATCCAGAATGATCCTAGTACAATCTCATGGAATGAGAGATAGAAACAATATACAAGTGAGGTAATCACAAATACTGTCAGTTTTGAAGAAGTGTTACAGAGCAGTTTTCTACTTTGAACAGTGTATCATTTTCACATCACTTAATGAAAGAATCTATTTCCTAAAAGCTAGCAATGAAAACAAAATATAATTCCCAAAAGTAGGAATCCTGTTTGTATGAATAAATAACTGACATTGGGGTCCTTGCTTAAAATCTCTCACTTTGGGGATACTCTAGCCAGATTTTGTACCAAGCAAAACAGAAGTTACTTCTAAAATTCTGTAACTGAAGGTAATAAAGAAATAATCATGAGGGCTACAAACAGGTTCTGTTTACCCTTTGCCATTAAGAACAACAACGACAAACCCAAGTTTCTTCAAATATCTGATGCTACTTTCTTAAGTGGCATTATTGGCAAAAATGTTTTCATTTAGTTTTACAGTTTGCAAAAATGCCTTCCTAATGAGAAAACTACTTTCATTTTTCAGACCTTGTGACCACAAGAAAATAGATTGTTGTAACATAATGTGTTGCAATGTTACGTTAAGCTTTCCTTTCATGTTAGAACATGCTAAACTTGAAGCTACTATCAAACACAATGAGAGAAACAAATAAAAATCTCAAAAGGCATAGGTAATTCTGTGCATCAACAGTGGGTTCGGATAATGTGCTTTTACAACAGCCAAACAAAATTGTAATGTTTCTGATAATGGTTCTGGAAATTGGGACCTATATATAAATGTCCCTTTCCTCTAGAATTTTGCTTTCATTTAACAGAATATAAATTGTGGGCATTCTGGTTACTTTTATTTTTGTGTGTTGGGGAAAGGGGCTTATGCCTTTGATTCCCTTAGTGCACAGAAGAGCTAACACTGTGAAACTCTGGCAATTTAAGTAATGTAGAGAGGGTCTGCTATTTTGTTTGTTGAAGGCATCCAAAGCTTCTAGAAATACAGTAAACTGGAAAAGACCTATATGGAATTATTCTCCATTTAGTGCTACAACAAAATAATATGGTTCTGAGTAATTAAATGTCCTAGGAAGAAAGAAAAAAAAAAAGAATCTGTTCAAACAGCTGCCTGCTTCTATCGGTAGGTAAAGCCAAGCTGATAATGACCTTCAGTATTTTAAATAATGTATTGTAACTCACTCTGCTGAAATGCTCTCAAAATAAAGTCTAAAGACTTTTGTACTAGTCCACATGAGCTATAATAGAACTAAAAAATTTAAGATGTTTTCTATGTGCTTTATCTAAGAAGAGAACTAAAACTGAACTTGGTTTAACTAAACAAATGGTATGTCAGCCACTCTTTTTATTTCCTGTTTGTTTCCTCCTTCTTTCTTTTTCCTACCAACTTTGCATTTCCCTATGATTTAATTAGATTTTTATGCACTCTTTTGGAAACGGTTTACATTCTAAAGGATTAAATTAAACCATAGACCTAACTGAGGAAATCACTTACTGGCAATATGCACATAATAAAAAAATTGCAACTGGGGTTTAATATAAATTGAGTCAGAAATAGTTTGTATATTTAAAAATCAAATAACACTTTAGCTATGCTAAGATTTAAACAATCTGAATATAGTTCTCAGCATTTTAGAAAGATGAAAACAACCTGAAAAACTCAGGAAGGAAAAGTGAAACTGTTTCAAAGATGGATTCTTTTCTTTACTCTTCAAATGAGAGATAAACCCAACAACTTATTCTCAAAAGTATAAAAATCTCAAAAAAGCAAGATAAGCAATTGCCTACTTTTGCTAATTTTTATTAATGGGGAAACACCCCTCTGCCCAGAGTTTAACACCAGCAAATTCTTATATTATTATTTGTGTATTCATTCATTCATTCATTCATTCATTTTCATCATCACCACCACCACCACCACCAGCCACTTATTCTGATGGTCAAATGTGGTAGAGACTGAAATTCTTCTGTTCATTAAAAAAAAAAAAAAATCATTTCTTGGCAGACAACAGTCATAACTTAAAAGAATTTTAAAGTAAGTATATCCCTCTTCTTCCAGTTTGTGTCTGCTGTAAGGGGAAGGCCTGAGATGGGAAAGTGGTGAGCCATCAACTTCCTCTCCCTTCCTCAGCTTGACTTCTACTCTTCTCCTCCCCCTCCCTATGGCCCCTGGTTCCTCCATGTTGAAGAGCAAAAGATGAGAAAAAAGGCATTTTTCCTTGTGTCTTGGCATTGCTTATTTCAGCCCCTGGGGAATTTTTAAAGCTAATCTGTTCTGGACTCAGTTCATGCTTTTATAGATGCTTTTAGGGGGGCTTTGGAAGTCACACTAGAAGCATTTCATGCATTCCCATTGAAAGATGATGCAGAATTTTTGTTAAACCCTTTATAGTTCTTGGTCTATTCTTGGGATTTGCATTGTTCATCCTTTTGTTGGGATCACGTCCTTTCCCTGAACAGCCCCTCGGGAAGGATTTGAATTAACTCCTGGGCAGCTTTTTCTACTGTGCTGTTCACACCTGACCCTCTCAAGAAAACACAAATACCCTTGCCTCTACTATCAGTAGAAAAGAAGCTCCCAAAGCAAATCAAACTTTTTTTTCTGCTGCTGCCTCAGGTCAATATCCACAGCCTTTCTCATTTACCTTCTTTCCCAAAACTAGTCCTTTCTGCTCTTCAAGCTACATGTAGGGTTCTTTTTTTTTTTTTTAAGATTTTATTTATTCATTTGACAGAGAGAGACACAGCGAGAGAAGGAACACAAGCAGGGGGAGTGGGAGAGGGAGAAGCAGGCCACCCGTGGAGCAGGGAGCCTGACGCTGGGCTCAATCCCAGGACCCTGGGATCATGACCTGAGCCGAAGACAGACGCTTAACAATTGAGCCACCCAAGCGCCCAACATGTAGGTTTCTTAAACCATTTCTCCTCTGGCTTGAGCTAAAGAGGAAGCAACACCTCTGTGTTGTGATATAGAGCACATTTTCTCCAAATTCTCATGCTCCATTTCCAATATTCTGGTCGCTTCCACTTTGACCACTATACATAGGAAAGGTATGGGAGGGGCTGCTTTTGCTTATGTTATTCACTAGTTCTGCATTGGTGGTCTACCAGGACATTTTTCCATCTAAAATATTTGCTACATTTGTTATGCTTCTTGGTGCTGTTGTTTTGGACCATTATGTCTTCATATACTCTGAGGCAAATTTTCACTTTTACAGTCAGTTGTGAACTTAAATCAGGTTCTAGAAAATCAACCCATTTCATCCTTACGTTCATGTTATTATAATAATTCCATGCTTCCTATTGATTTATTTAACCAACAGATAAAACAGACACTATTGTCAACAGGGTTTTCAATCTAAAAGCTATTGAACATGTAAAGGAAAAATGAGACAAACAGGGTAGAGTATACTATAAAATTATTTATGTAGCTGGGCCTGGTCTGGGGACCAGAGAAGATTTGTTAAGAAAAAAAAAAAAGTGTTTAAGCTGAGAATGAAGAATGAATAAAGAACAGGGGTATTATAAAAGTGAAAATAACATATATGAAGGCACTAAAGGAAGAAGTTACAACACATTCAAGGAAGGGGGGAAATACTTTTGTAAACAAAGTATCAAGAATAAGAAGGGTACAAGGGGTGCCTGGGTGGCTGGGTGGCTCAGTCTGTTAAGCATCTCCCATCAGCTCAGGTCATGATCCTAGTGTCATGGAATCCAGCTTCAGCAGGGAGCCTGCTTCTCCCACTTCCTCTGCCCCTCCCCTCTTCTCCCTCACCTTCTGCCCTCCCCTGTGCTCCTGCTCTCTCTCTCTCTCTCAAATAAATAAATTCTTTAAAAAAAAAAAGAATAAGAAAGGTACCAAGATATAGGCTGAGAAACAAGTAGCAACCACACTACTTAAAGCTTTCTCTAGGGGCGCCTGGGTGGCTCAATTGGTTAAGCGACTGCCTTCGGCTCAGGTCATGATCCTGGAGTCCCGGGATCGAGTCCCACATCGGGCTCCCTGCTCAGCAGGGAGTCTGCTTCTCCCTCTGACCCTCTTCCCTCTCATGCTCTCTATCTCTCGTTCTCTCTCTCTCAAATAAATAAATAAAATCTTAAAAAAAAAAGCTTTCTCTAAAATATATGTACATATATTAAAGATTTAATTTTCATTAAAGGGCAATGCAGAACTATTAAAGGGTTTTAAATTAGGAAATGACAATCAGATTTATGTTCCTAAAATACCACTCTAGCTTCAAGGGATATGTCAACTAAAAAAGTAGAGTGAGGAAGAACAGGTGGCTTCTATTGGAGATGGTAGTGGCAGGTACTTGGGTTTTGGCAGAGGAGGTAGACTAGCTTTAACTAGACTTGGTGCTTGACTGTATATGAGGTCTAAGAGAAAAGAAGGACTCATCTATGACCATTAGGAAAGTCACCCAATTAATAAGCCCTGGGGGAAAAAAAAAACAAACAAGTTACCTGACTTACAGAATCACAGAATCACAAATTTTATGAAAGGGATCCTAAAAATCACTGAGTCTGATGCCTTCTTTTTAATGAAGAAAAATGTAGCTCCTTCTCCATTGAAGAGTCTTGTGAAATTCCACCTTCTTCACCTTCTTGTTCTCTAGGAAACTTGCTATCTCCTGCGGATAGTGCTTCTTCTACAGCCCTCTCCAGCGGCGGTTGTGTTCTCTCTCACCTCCTACACCAATGGTAAAATTGTCCTCCCTAAAATCCCACCACCCCTCCTCCCTATAAACTCAGCTTAGCAGTCATTATCTGTCTCTGTGGAAGTAATCTATCAACTTCTCTCTCATTCTGTGAAGATTGTTGTTTCTGAACCACAATCAATTTCTCCATTATTAACTTTGTTTTACTTTCTGGTTACCCCAATATCAACATAGAATAGAATTCTGAGTGGGGCTCCTGGGCGGCTCAGTCGTTAAGCATCTGCCTTCGGCTCAGGTCATGGTCCCAGGGTCCTGGGATCGAGCCCCGCATTGGGCTCCCTGCTCGGCGGGAGGCCTGCTTCTCCCTCTGCCACTCCCCCTGCTTGTGTTCCCTCTCTCACTGTGTCTGTGTCAAATAAATAAAATCTTAAAAAAAAAAGAAGAAGTTATTTAAAAGAATAGAATTCTGAGTGATTTGAGCCCTTCCAATGATCTTGTCCTCTATTCCTGTAGCCCCTCTGTATTTTTTCATTAATAAGTGCAACTGCTCTAAAATCTCACTTTTAAGTACCCCGTTCCTCTATGCATTCACCAAACTGTATTAACATTAAGTCATCAAAGAAGTTTATATGTTTTGGAAACTTTTTTAAGACTTTATTTTTTAAATGGTTTTAGGTTTATAACAAAATTGAGAGGAAGGTACACAGATTTCCCATATACCCCCTACCCCCACACAGGCATTAACTCCCCCATTATCACTATTACTTGTCGAAATGATACATTTTGTGCCAAGGATGAATCTATATTGACACATCATTATAATGCCATGCAGAGTATTTTGACTGGTCTCTAAATCTTCTGTGCTCTACTTATTCATCTTCTCTCCTCCCCCAGCCTCCCCTGCCTCCCTCGTGATAATCACGAATCTTTTTATTGTCTCACTGTTTTTGTCTTTCCCAGAATCATACAATAACATTTTCAGATTGGCTTCTAGTTACTAATATGCACTTAAGGTTTCTCCATGTCTTTTTATAGCTCAATATCTCATTTTTTTTAAGTGCAGAATAATATGCTAATGTCTGGATATACCATAGTTTACCTTTCTGTTCACCTAATAAAAAGACATCTTGGTTGCTTCCAAGTTTAGGCAACTATAAAAAAAAGCTGCTATAAACATCTTTGTGCAGGTGTTTGTGTGGACATGAGTTTTTAATCCTTTGAATAAAGACCAAGGAGCACAACTGCTAGATCATATGGCAAGAGTACATTTAATTTTGTAAAAACACACAAAACTGTCTTCCAAAATGGCTGTACCATTTTGCATTCCCACCACCAACGAATGAGAGTTCTCGTTGCTGTGTGTCCTGACCAACATTGGTGTTGTCAGTGCTCCAGGTTTTGGCCATTCTAATAGGTGCATAGAGATATCTCGCTGTTTTAGTTTGCATTTCACTGATAACGTATGATGCAAAGCATCTTTTCTGTATATCTACTTTAGTGAGGTGTCTGTTAAAGTTTCTGACCCATTTTTTAATTGGGTTGTCTATTTTCTTATGGTTGAGTTTTAAGAGTCTTTTATATATTTTGGATAACAATCTTTTATCAGATGTGGTTTTTGCAAATATTTTTTCCCAGCTGTGGCTTGTCTTCTAATTCAATTGTTTTGGAAATTTCTGATACTTATAGTGGAAGAACAATAAAAAAAGTAAAGCTTAAATGGGGAAAATTAAGAATATGAGAATGGATTATCTAGAAATGCACAACCTCATATATATGTATTTGTGACTTGGATATATATATATATATGTATATATATGTATATGGGAAGAGAGAGAGAGAGATTGAGAGAGCAAAGCCAGTAGCTAAGCCTTGAAGGAATCACACTATATCCAGTAGAGCGTAGATGGAGTAGACACACCACAGAGGATTTGAGGAAAGAAAGTCCTCCCCTGAACGCTCTACATTTTTTTTTTAATAAGGAGATGATACAGAGATGATCCAGGACACTATTTTATAATGGGAAATTCCTGATTTAAGAAATGGCTTTGTAGAAAGGAGTACCTCTGGGGTTGTTAGGAGGCAGGTATCATTTTATTCTTATGCTGAGTTAACGCACTCTTGTGAGGCCAGCTCTCGCTAACCTACGTAAAAAGGAATGGAATGATTCTTCAGGGCCATGTGAATTTTGAGTTTAATTTTAGCTATTATAATCACAACAATCAAAATAGTTTGAAAGCAATTTTGATGTACCTACAGGTTATACTAAGTAGTATATTAAAAGAGAAAATATCAAGCTTATTTCTAATACTAAATTTTACAAGGCTGAAAATACAGTAGAATATGAGGACTCTAGAGATTTCCCATGACAGGCTTCCTCATATGAAACTGAACCTCATCTATAAAGTAAAGAAAAAAATGCCTAAGTTAAATCAGCCCAAGCATCATTCTTTGATATGGCTGCAAGTTAATTGCCAAAAAGAAGTATAGGTATGGGGAAATGCGCAAGATTGCTAAGGAAAATCATATTACATTTTATGAGTAGTTTGCAATAAATATGATTTTATATAAGATACAATAGAGAAAAATGTAAAAACATCTTCTGCCATTCTAATAAAAATGAGTCTAACATTTCTACTAGGAAATTTGAAGGTTTATTTTAAATATATTTCACATACATTATTTAATAAGCAAAATTATTTTTTCCATTTTAATTCTTTCAACATGTTTGAAATTTTGTTCATATTTAACTACAATCATATAAATTATAACTGAAAATAGAAAAAGTTTAAAGTGCAAAAATAAGTTTCTTTAAGGATTCAATATAAAGCATGTTTATAATTAGACCAGAATATGTTCAATTTTATATTTATATGAATATTACTTATACTCCTTTAAGGTCTATTTAAAAAAAATCCATTTGCCCATTGGGTATATTGGATTCAAAAGAGATTGGGAATCCAATAGTCATTCTTCACCAAATACTTATAAGGAGTTATGGACTATTTCAGGTTTTCAGGATACATCATCAAGCAAAAGAGGTAAAAATTCCTGCCCTTGTAAACCTTACTTTTTTTTTTTTTTGGAAGAGACAGAAAATAACATTAAATAAACATATAACATATTCACAAAAGATAATTGGTAATAAAAAAATCAATCTGAGAAAAGACATATGAAAGACAGAATGGGTGAATTTGCAGTTATAGATAGGGGAGCCAGGGAACAATTCAATAAGAAAATGATTTTTAAACAAATATCTGAAGGAAGTGAGAGAGTCTGCAAATAGGTATCTGGGAGGAGAGCAAGCTTTCTAGGCAGACAGAATATCATATGTAAAGTTTTTGTCCATAATATAATAACAGGAAGAAGGCCTGTGTGACTAGGTGAGAGTGACCCACAGGGAGGACAACTATGCATTGAGTTGAGAGGAACAGTGAGCTTCCAGATTACATAAGGCTTTGTAGACCTAATAAAGGCTTGTCTGTACTTGGAGGCAGGTGGAAAGACATTGTGGGTTTTGAGCAGAAGAATGACATGATCTGACTTACTTTTTTTTTCTGGCTTGCATTTTTAAATGATCACTTTGGCATATCAGGGGACAAGGACTGCAGAAGTAGGAAGTCCAGTTAGGAGGCGATTGCAATAATCTAGATGAGAGAAAATGATGAACAACCAAGTTCTTGGTACATGGTAATGATTGGGAGACATGGTTAAGAGATAGAACTACAAGAACTTGCTGATGAACTGGAGTGCTAAATAAAGAGAAAGAGGTGGAAAAGGACACTACCCAAATTATTGGTTTGGACAAATGAAAGAATGGCATCATCATAGACCTGGATAAAATCTTCAACACTTTGCCTGGCACAAGCTAGCACTCAATACAAGTGAAGGAAGGACTGGGCATTCTAAACAGAAAACACAGAAGTACAATGGATAGTAGATATGATATAATCCTGTAAATGGATATTGCCAAGTGATAAGGTGGGAGCAGATGAGGCACACAGAAGTCAGTTCACAGGTTTTTATAGGACATCATAAACCTCAACGATCTTGGGTTAGTTGGGAAAGGGAGGCAGAATCAAGGATTCGTAATATCTACATGTAATATACACATTTATTATATTACATGTATCCTGTGTAATCTTGTTACATATAAAATCTCAGCTCTGCCCCTATTTTCTGAATAACAAAAGACAGATATTGGGGTAGGGGTAGTTAAAGAGAGAAAATAGATATGGAGAGACTTGATTTTAGCTGAGTTCCTCACTCAAGAACCCCTAGGGTCAGCTCCTCCCCTTTCTTCCCACATATTAATTACAGAAGCCAAAAATTCCCCCATTTTGCACAAATCTGGATTGAATTCCTGTCATTTGGTACAGAAAAGTCATAACTAATTATATCAACTTAGATGCATATGAATAATACCTTTTGTATTCTGATAGGGAGTCTCCAGTGTTAAATTAAATCTTTTCTCAGTATATTAGAAAATAGCTTCACATCTCTGCCCTAATTTCAGTCTAAGTATTCTTCTGTCATTATCCCAACTCTATTTCATAGCATGATTTTTGTCACATGCTGATCTGTATTCTATACTCTTCCCTATGATTTACTCAGTATATCACTTGATACAACTAGTGACCAGATATATTCAATTTCTGCAATTGTTCAAATTTAGGCTTTTAATTATAGTATTTTGTATTTCAATAATGTCAGCTACATTTATTCTTAATACTAGTGTAGAAATCCAGGATATATTGCTAAGGAAGTTCACTCTTCTCCATTACATACTCAGCAAATCCACCTTGTAGATCATTGCTGCTTATTGCTTATTGCTGCTAAGCCAGTTTGTGTGTGTGTGTGTGTGTGTGTGTGTGTGTGTGTGTGAAAGCATGCATGCATGAATTCATGTGTATGTTTATGAACTAAAGCTGTATATGCATATATATGTACAGTATAAAGAAAGATTATAAACACCTATGTAATTGCCAACCAGGTTGAGAAATAGAACATTGTCAGTAACTTAGAAGTCCTCTCCTCCACCATGTGCACCTCTAGCATATCACACATCTCCCTTCTTCCCCCAAAGAGGATTATTTTGACTTTTGTGATAACCATTCCACTTTTTGATATTTATTATCTATTTATATCTTTAACATAATTGCTAGTTTTGCCTGTCTTAACTTTATAAACTTATACTATATAAATGTATGACATAGATAACTTAATTTTGCTTGTAAGCTATATTCATAGTAATGTGTGCAGTTATAATTTATTTTTACAGATAAATAGCATTGCATTGTAAAACTTTCATTTATTTATGCAGTCTCCTGCAGTAGAGTTCTCAAATAACAGAAGTATTAAAGCCTTCAATCTAAAGATTCCCTCAAAGAATTCATTGCTCAAATAAGAAATATTCTTTGGCTTGGAGTCCCCAAAAATGTGTTCTCAATGTAAGAACAATGAAGTGTCCAACAAACATCTTTACTCTAGAACTTTTTTTAAGAGTTTATTTATTTATTGGAGATACACACACACACACACACACACACACACACACACACACACATATGAGCATGGCAGGGAGGATCAGAGGGAGAAGGAGAAGCAGACTCCCCGCAGAACAGGGAGCCCTATGCAGGGCTCAGGACTCGATCCCAGGACCCTGGGATCATGATCTGAGTCAAAGGCAGACATTTAACAGACTGAACCACCCAGGGGCCCCTAGAACTTTTCAAAGGCATTCATATTCTAAAGATATTTTTAATCCACAAGAGGGATATATTGTGCAGTGTTTTACCAAACACATTTACTAGAGAAAACTCTGTTCAAATAACATCTCTCAGGGTATGTGTTTCAAAGAAAATACTTAGGCAAGTGGTACTCAGGCATTACTCTTACACCAAATACTCCTTTCATTCCAATCTCTCCCTCACATCCTTCGGCCAGCAGTTTTGTCCCATGTGTCTGTGTGCCATAAAGGACCATACCTTGTTTTGTTTTGTTTTGTTATTTTAAGAGAAGATGGTTCTTTCTGGAGGCGAATGGTGCACTTTTGACTCCACTCATATCCTTTTGCTTTCTTTGAGAAAGCAATTAGCTTGATGCCTTCTTTATTTATGCTCCCTGGCAATTCCATCTTACCAGGATGGAAATAATTGTATTTCCATTGATCCCTGGACTCACGGCTGAGATTGAGACTATGGTAGTAAAATATTCAGTCAATAATCTAGATTGCATATGTAAAGAACAAATTCAAGACTTTCAAGGCATATTATAAAACTCATAATTGTCCACTGTCAGAGGCTATTATAGTGTAAATGAATCAGTGAAAATTACATTTCAAGCCAAATATATTTCCTTTACAGCCACTACCATGTTTTATGCACTAAATTATGAATTGTGTGCAATACATTTCACAGGCAGTCCCTGATAGAAGCCCAGTGAAATTAAATTGGGTTTAGAGTAAATCAACTTTGGGTAGCTCAACTCAAGTTGACTTTTAACCCACTTGAAGGACTAAAGATGTAAAAGCCTGTGGATGTAGTTCTGTGTGTTATTTTTAGGCACAGACCTGAATTTCTTTTGGATATGCCAGATCCCTTTTGCATCCATATATACTGATGCTTGCCCATTTGCATCTTCTCCCCCGAGCATGCAGCCTGCCATCTGCCCCCCACTCCTCCCCACCTTCTTTTTGCAGCTTCTAGCTTTACAGGGTCAACATGTCTCCTCTGATAAAGTGGCTACTCCACTCTAAGCTCCCTTGACATACATTAGGATACACACACTCTCCCACTTTTGGAGAGGCATTGAGAATCTGTACATCCTGTCTACCCTGATAACTGTAAACAAAAATTACATTTTATTTTGCTGGCTAACAAGAACTTTGGCTGGGTTTTTAGATGAGTTTCTGAGCCCGGGGCACAAACACACAAATGCTTTCATGAAAGCTTATACATCAAAATCATTGCCTTGAGTCTAAGACGAATTTCTCCAACATTTCCCCAACACGCCTTATAAGTCAACTTAGAGGAGAGCGATATAGGAAAAATTATAGAAAGGCATGTCATGAGAGGCTCTTAAAGAACCTGATTTACTTATATTTTAAGTCAAAATTTTGTTCAAAAATATCTTCTCTGCAGAAAGGTTTCTCAGGCCCAGAGAGAAACTCTGTTACTCCATGCGGTAGAAACCAACTATAGTCAAATGTGGTATAAGGATTTAGACCAGGACATCTTATTTTAATTATGGTTAACTCCAAAGAATTTCTTTTTAATCTTATAATCATTGGTTAAAAAATAGCCATACAAAGAAATTATTGCATGAAGGAGAACATGAAATGAGTCTCACTAGTTTGAATGACGATGAACAAATACAAAGCTAGTGTGAAAGTACTCAAGAACACACACAGACACAAAAGAATGTGCTTGCACAATGCCTGGCACAGCATGATGTTGCTATTAGCTATAATGGTGGTAATGGTGGTGGTGGTTATGGTAATTATTAAGGTCACCTATCTAAAAGGAAATGAGATAACAAAGTACTGCTTAGTTAGGAAATTTAGGTTTAGTAGGGAAGAAGATACAGTACCAACTGGCTTCATCATCTTTCAGTATGTTAAGTTAAATAATACTAATACAATTATTTGAGTACAGTTTTCAGTGTACATGGATAGACATCATCACACTCTGGTTTTTGTGTTCCCTGGAACTTACCATACTATGAATTGAGCTATGGCAGTAGAAATCATAGTCATCTGTACTGAATAGTGCATACAAAGAGCTAAATATAAATAAACAGGGCTTAAGTAAAGGGTGTCAGATTTAGTTGTAAACTCTGTTCTAGAGAATAAAGATGCAGTATGTTAAATATCGAAAGTAAAAGACCAATCAGCATGATAAGAAAAACTATGATAAAAGAATGGCACTAAAAATTTGGAAAAAGTATAGAGAAAAATACTAATATAATCAAAAAAATTAATTAAATGAAGTGCAGAGGAGCCAACAAAACTAGGCTATACTCAACATGTTATTTTTGCAACTTGCTCTTATTCCAGCTCTGCTGAAGTACAATTTACATACAATAATATGCACTCATCATAAGTGTGCCATTTGATCAGATTTAACACCATGTTCCCCAATGAATGTATTGACCATCTCAATCAAGATGAAGATAATTACTTTTACCCCCAAAAGTTGCCTTGTGACTCCCTTACCATCAGCTGAACATATTACAGTCCCCAAGAAGCCACTGATCTGCTTTATGCCATTAGATATTAATTTCACTTTTCATAGAACTTCATATAAACAGAATCATACAATAAATACTCTTTGTAAAGTCTGGTTTCTTTTGCTCAGCATATTTCTCATATTCAGTTTGTTATTGTTATTATGAATCAGTTGTTTGTTCTTTTTTATTACTGAGTAGAATTCCAGTGTATGGACATACCACAGTTTATCTGTTCACTGGTGAAAGACATTTGTATCATTTCCAATTTGGGGCTAATAGAAATAAAGCTGTTACTGATGTTAATATCAGGAGGAGTTTATTAATGTCATGAAAGGGTCAATTGTAGGGCATATTTTTACATTTTTCTTAAGTAACTGTAAGTGTAATTCTATTCCTGGACTCACTGTTCTGTTCTTTTCGTCCAATCATCTATCCTGATGTTTCACCACACTTTCTCAATTACTGTAGCTTTGCAATAAATTCTAATATCAGGTCATGTACATCCTCCATCTTTGTTCTTTTTCAAAATTGTTTTGGCTTTTCTAGGCCTCTGTATATTCTTTTATAGTTGAGATACAGTTTGTCAATCCCCTACCCTGCCAAGAAAGCCTGATGGGATTTTGATTGGGAATACATTGGATCTGCAGATCAATTCAGGTAGAACTGACCTTCAGCAATATGAGTCTTTTAAGGCACAACTATAGCTTTCCATTCATTTAGTTCTTTAACTTTTGCAACTTTCTGTACACATCTTTGTTAAATTTATTCTTAAGCACCTCATGTTTTTAATGTTATTTTAGATGGTCTATTTTAATTTTATTTCCCTGTTTCTGATCACTAGTGTATGGACATACAATTAATTTTTTTCAAGTTTTTAATCAAATTCTAGTTAGTTAACATATAGTATAATGTTGATTTCAGGAGTAGAACTTAGTAGTTCATTACTTACATATAACATCCAGTGCTCAGCACAACAAGTACCCTCCTTAATACCCATCATCCACTTAGCCCATACCCCCCTACCTCCCCTCCAGCAACGCTGTTTTTTCACTATAGTTGAGCCTCTTATAGTTTGCCTCTCTCTCTTTTTTTTTCTTACTTCCCCAATGTTCATCTGTTTTGTTTCTTATATTTCACATATGAATGATATCATGGTATTTGTCTTTCTCTGACTTATTTCACTTAGCATAATACACTCTAGTTCCATCCACATCATTGCAAATGACAAGATTTCTTTTTTTTAATTTTTAAAATTTTTTTAAGATTTTTTATTTATTTATTTGACAGAGAGAGATAGCGAGAGCAGGAGCACAAGCAGGGGGAGTGGGAGAGGGAGAAGCAGGCTTCCCGCTGAGCAGGGAGCTCGATGCGGGGCTCGATCCCAGGACCCTGGGATCATGATCTGAGCCGAAGGCAGATGCTTAACCATCTGAGCCACCCAGGCGCCCTGCAAATGACAAGATTTCATTCTTTTTGATGGCTGAGTAACATTCCATGAACATACAATTAATTTTTATATTTTGACCTTGTATTCAAGCATGCTAGCAATGCTGGTAGCTATTTGGGAGATTCTTTAGGATTTTCTACATATGCAGTCCTCTTATTTATCTGTCTTCTTCTTTATCTGCCTTTTACTTATTTTTCTTGCCATACTGTATGGAGTAGGCATCAAAATAAAATGTTAAATAGAAGCAGGGAGATTTGAAATCCATGTCTTTCTTTCTAACTAAGGTGAGTATCATTGTCTGATGATAGCTTCATGTTTCTCATAATGTTTTTTAAAAGTCTGAGAAGGGGCACCTGGGTGGCTCAGTCGGTTGAGTGTCTGACTCTTGATTTTTGCTCAGGTCATGATCTCAGGGATGTAAGATCAGGCCCTGTGTCAAGCTACATGCTGAGCCTAGAGCCTGCTTAAGATTCTCTCTCTCCCTCTCCCTCTCTGCCTCCCCCCTTCTCACACACACTCTCTCCCTCTCTCACTAAAAAAACAATAAGTAAATAAAACTTTTTTTAAAAAAGTTCTGAGAAAGTTCTTGTATTCTTATTTTGCCAAGAGTTTTCACCATGATTGCTGTTGAATTTTTATGTATTTCTTTTTATTTATTTATGTATTTATTTATTTGACAGAAAGAGACACAGCGAGAGAGGGAACACAAGCAAGGGGAGTGGGAGAGGGAGAAGCAGGCTTCCCGCTTAGCAGGGAGCCTGACGCGGGGCTCGATCCCAGGACCCAGGGATCATGACCCAAGCCAAAGGCAGACGCTCAACGACTGAGCCACCCAGATGCCCCTATGTATTTCTTTTTGAGTATCTATTGTTTTCTGCTTTATGTTGTCATTATAATGAACCACATTGACTGATGTTTACATTTTAAGCCAACATCACATTTCTGGGATGCATTACACCTGCTTATACTGTCTTTTTCTTGGGTATAGCTGGATTCTATTTTCTAATATATTTGGGGAATTTTTACTTCTATATTTCTGAAGGATATTGGTCTGTAGATTTAAAAAATGATGACTTTATAAGGTTTTAATATCAAGTAATACTGGTCTCATAAAATGAGTTGGAAAACATTCCTAATATCCTTTATTTTATGAACAAGATTGTGTAATATTAAATGTTTAAGAAAATCCACCAATAAAGGCATCTGTAACTGGGGTTTTACTTTGTGAGATGGAATTTCTATTAAAATTTCAATTTATTTAGGCTTTTGGATTTTCTCTTTATTTTTGTGTCAGTTTTGATAGTGAATGTCTCTTTAATGGAATTTGTCCATCTAATCTAAGTTGCATAACTTACTGTTGTATAAGTTGTATAACTTACAAATTTATAAGTGTCCTGTACAAGCTCCACTCAGATCTTTGCAATTTAACACTCAGGAACTCATAAGAAATTTAAAAAAAAAATTGAGTTTGTACTATGCTATTTTAGAGCACCAAAAAGTGTATATCTTGTGCCTCACTGAACAAGGTTGTCTTTGGAATTTTAAGAATAGTTTCAATAAGCAGAGTCTATAATTCTCCTTCTAGAAAATTTATGTCTAATGGATATGGTCATTTATACTCATTTCATCAATAATTTAAGTAATACTTTATATAAAGAAATATTTAGAACATACAGTTTTTTCATTAGTTGTATTAAGAAATATTATTTGGAAGATCCTAAGGGAAAAGAAAACTAATGTTTCACAGTATCCACACTGAACCAGCTCCAAGGTTCACTGCTTTAAAAGTAAATTATAGGCACTAGTTGTTTTTCAAAGCATCAAAAAAGAATTTATTAATATTTTTCAGAGAAGAACTGGACCCCAGAATAGAACAAAAGTAAACAATTATTAATGACCACAAATATTTATTCTTTGGAACTCTGTGTTTTCTCATTGTTGAAATACGAGAATTGGTTTCTTGTCTCAGCCTCAGGAGCGAAAACCTCATATAACCCTAAGTCCTAAGAAGTTTAGTAATTCATCTTCAGGATTTGCATGAGTAATCTATTTTCTGGAATAATTTTATTACTCTACTGCTTATTTTATTACTTGTGTTTAATGCATATAGGTGTATAATTTGCCTCCTTATGTAGATTACAGTTTCAGTGATAGAGTAGAGACAAAGAGTATAGTCCTTTGTCAAGCACTGGCAATACTATTTAGAAGAGTATTGTGACCTTAACCAACTTACTCAATCTCTAGAAGTCTAAATTTCCTCGTCTGTAATATGTACTTAAAAATTATGCCTTCTTCTTGACATAATAAATGTAAGTCAAATTCTGGCATGTAAAAACACTAAATCAATTTTAAGTAATAATGATAACAATAACAACAATAATAAGAGAAACATTGTCTGCTAATTATTCACTTTGGTCCTTTTCCCTTTTCCCTATTGTACTCTCAGCTAAATTCAATCCATGGACAGATTTGGTATGGCCCATGATACAAAAATGTCTTTTACATTTTTAAGGGCTGGAAAAAAAAAAAAAGAAGAAAGAAAGACAAGAAAAAGAAAAGAAAGACAAGAAGAAAGAAAAACACAAAGAATCAAAAGCAAAGAAGATCAAAGATTTTTATGACCTGCAAAACTACAGTATTTGCTATCTACCTTGACAGAAAAGGTTACTGGCCCCTTACTGAGTTATATGCAGTTAATGTGTGTATTTAATTTAGTACTTAATCAATACTTAGCTTCAATTACTGGATAGTAACCTTGGGTTTGATTAATTGATTAGCTTATTCAAGTTAGATAAATGGAAAAGAGTACACAGAATGGAATCAATTTAGAGCCATGTTTTGAATAATGTGGCTGAAATTTCTATCTACATATAGTAAGTACTGCTTTACAACAGTTTTATGAGTTTTTTCAGCTCAATCATGTAAAGCATAATAAATAATAGAGTATTTCACAAATGGTTGTAAATGGCCAATTGAATCGAACAAAAGTTGAACAAAACCAGGAGAAAATTATAAGAATTCATTTTGTCAATTAATTGAGGTGACTGATTTGACAATTAATTGATGCCAGCTAAAATAATCTCTCCATTTCTGCTATTTTAGGAGTTGTTTTTTGAAAACAATAAACTTTAAAAAACTAATCTGTATAACTAAAAATATTATCTAACTTGCCTGGTAGGTAGAATTCCAAGATGGCCCCCAAAATCCCCAGCCTGATATACACATACCTCCTCCCAGTTACTCAGTCAAAAACTAAGATAGGTACTCTGTAAATAGGTCTCAAACCAGTTGACTGTAAAAGAGAAAGATTATCTAGGGGGTCTGACTTAATCACCTGAAGTCAGATACAGAGGAAGTAAGAAATTCAAAATGAGAGGGATTCTACAAATGAGAAATTCTCTTTGTCTTTGAAGATGGTGAGTTCACGGGTTAAGGAATGTGGGTAGCAAATGGGAACTGAGATTGGCCCCTGATGACAACTTTGAAAGGAAACACAGCCTTATTCCTATAAACACAAGGAACCAAGTTCTGCCAAAAACCTGAATGAAGTTGGAAGCAGATTCTTCTCCAGAACCTTTAGCCTAGAACTCAATGCATCTGACAGTCTGATTTTAGCCTGTGAGACCCCAAGCAGAGAACCCCATCATGGCATGCATAAATTTCTGACCTATGGAAACGTGAGCTAATGAATGTTTTCTTAAGCTGTTAAAGTTGAGGTCATTGATATTCAGCAACAGAAAACTCATACCAACTAACATTTTCAAAGTGTTATATTTCTCATATTTGGGCATTTTTATTTTTTAAAATTTTTAAGTTTGTCAATTTTCGTTCACACCATGCCAGGTCAACAGAGACAGTATAATTGTCTGAACAGAGATCATATTAAATTTAAAATAGACGATTCTTAAGATTTCAGAGTTTCACAGGCAGAGAAATGATAGACAACACACCTATGATTTCATAACTATTAAATTTTCTATCTTTTCAATTTCACAGTAATGATAGTTAAATATGAAGTTTTCAAAATAAATACATAGGTGAAGTCGATCAAAATTCTTGCAACAAACATTCACTTTATTTTATGAGATTACATTATAGTCAAATGGTTTCATCCCTAAAAAAAATATAACTTATCTGGAATATTTATAATACTTTCAGTTTTGAATTTTTGCCCAACAGAACACTATGAGTCTCACCTAGCTATCATGATATTTGTTTCAGACACAAAAAACAAAAAGACAAAAAAGAAAATAATTTTGAGCCACTTTTACTGCCAAGTGGACTTGGCAGTTCAATACTGTGGAATCTTAGTTTTGCTATAGATTCACAAATGTAACTTTTCCTGAAGCCAAACAAACATATCAGATAGGAGATTAAGGAACCACTACAGTGTTTTTCAAAAAATATTTGCCCCAAGTCATGTCTCCTGAGTTCCAAAAAATGTCTTGTCCATTGGAATTGGAGAAACTGAATAACAGGAAAATAATATGTCAGACATACTCTGCTAAATTTTCTGGAAATATTATTTTCTGCTATGTGCAGAGTACTTCATCAGCATGATCTGCTTAATCTTTACAGCCAGACTATAAAATAAATACCATCATTATCCCCGTATTACAGATGAGCAAACTGAAGTTTAGTGGGGTTAAGCACCTTGTCTAAGAACACAAAGCCATGAAGAGGCTGAGTCAAGATCTCAGTGAGGCATACTGGTCTTATCTGCTTAAACATTTGGTCCAATGCTGCCTCCATACCTTCAAGTTAAATCAAGTACTTCATAAATGTTCGCTTAAATGGTAAAAATACTTCAGAAAATAGTATATATAACAAGATTAAATATTAAATTTGATCTGATGTTTATTTGAAAAATAAAAATAAACTCCTTTAAATTACATGTGGCATAGTGAATGTCTTTAAAGGTTTTATTCATTTTTTTTACTTATCTTTTACTTATTAGTAGCTGTATTTAACTGTGGTCAGAAGATGTATTGCAATCCTATGAAATTTGCAATCATGTAAAATTTGATGAGACTTGCTTACAATGTCAATAAATGCAATACTTACAGTGTTCCATGATGCTCCATGAAATGCTTCATGGAAAGCATCTGTACTCTGTCACAGTTGGCTGCAGATATGCCTATAAATAATGTCAACTAGGTCAAATTTGCTAACTGGGGAAAAAAATTTTGCTAATTGGGGTGTCATATCCTTTGAATCTCGACTGATTGTTTTCTGCTTGTTTTATCGGCTCTGGGGAGTATTCTAGTATGATTGTGGATTCATCTATTTTTCCCTCTAGTTGTATTTATTTTTGTTTGTTTGTTTCTAAATGAAGCTATGTAGTTGGTCTCATGGAGATTTAGAATTCCTGGAGGACTATTTTATCATTATGAAATGTTCCTCTTTTCTCTTAAAAAAAATGTGTTAACCTAAAGTGTACTTTGTCTAATAATCGGATAGCTATACCACCCTCCAGTGACTAGATTGTTGTTGTTTGTTTCCCCATCCTTTCACTGAACTTATTGTTTGTTGATTTAAAAAGCTATGTGTTAGAAATTCCATGTTTCTACCATTATGCCTTGCATATAGTAGGAGCTCAAAAATTATTTGTTGAATGAACAAGTGAATATACGTTTAGATGAATGAATGAATGCCTTTGAATCTAGGTTTTCCGACTTAAGAGACTCTTTCAAATTACTTCCAAATGCATTGTCTTTGTTTGGCTGCCATATAGTTTTACACTTAATAACAACCACCTCCCTTCACTATATATTCCCCTAGGTATAATGATTTTACGAGGTACAGCTTATATGAAGTACTGATTGACATACAGCCCTGCTCCAGAGTTTGCCAGAGAGTGCAAGTTATGGTAGACACAGTGAGCATCCGGTTGAGATCAAAGTTACTAAATTCTCCAAGGCCAAGTTTTTAGAAATCCTGCTGCTTGGTCTAATATGCCTTTTCTGCCTCTGGATAGAAGAAGGGATAAATGTTTTATAGATTTACCACACACAAAAAAAAATTGAAGAAAAGCAGAGTTGCTGTTCTTCAATACTTAATGGCTGAAGACGCTTTGTCAATAGGTGCAGACTGGAAGAGACAGAGGATATCTGTGAGGTCATGCTCCTTCCTCCCCCCCACCTACCAAATGGGTAACAGCTGACAGTTACAACCAAACATGAGTACAAATTATGAAATCAGACTGAGATGGCATTAAGAGAGTCTACCAACTGGTAGGAAGAGGGAGAAATGACAGAGCAAAGTCAATAGCAGTTCCTGAAATATTAAACTTTGCCATGTTTACAGTTGAAGCCCCCAAGAGATTAATTTTGTATGTAGGTTTTATTTTTCTTATTAAGCTTTCTGGGGCGATGATGTTTTCCTTATAATTTATCCATAGATTAGTTCTGGATATTTATAACCTCTTTGGTTTGAACAGGGCTAAGAAGAATACTGAAACCCCAGGGGGGAAAAAAAAAGCTTTCTGATTTGCATGATTTTTTCCTGCATTATACTGAGCAACTGACCAATTCCATTGCCTTAAACTCTTCCTTCTTCTTTATTCAACCCAGTTATCACAGTGATTGAGTAATTCTCCAAGCATAAATTTAACTATACTATAAGAAATGTTGACATGGGGAAAAAATGTATTAACCCCATGGAAATTTTAGTGAAAGTTCAAGTAGGTTTTCTCTCATATGAAAATATATTGAGTCCTACTAAACAATTCAAATGTTAAATGTTGAGCTACAAGGATTTTTTAAATCTGTAAATTATTAAAACAATAATTAAATACAACTATTATTTTCTAGCTCAGTTTTATCTTTCTATTTTTTGAACAAAAATATCAAAATATGTCTGTAGATTTACATTTTTATTTAATGAAACAAATTTTTATACTATTGATTTGTGTGTAGTCTGCACTGAATTAGCTAGCCTTTTATTTTGCTTTACCCTCGAAAATACTTAATTTAATTTTTATAAGAAGTCTTTGTCCTAGATTTGTCTGAAAGTAATCTGTAAGTACATTTTCAATTAAAATGCTTTGTGCCTTAGAGGAAAGATACTAACAAAGACTAGTCCTGAGGAACTGAGTCGTTCTAACCTATGTATCTGCACCCCCAAGCAATTTCTGACAGATTAGTAGGAGTTTCAGATAAAAAGCCCAGAGCAATTTGTGTGATGGAACCCTATTGAGAAAAATTCATTAACACATCAATTTATAAGCATAAGCAGTGTATTTGAGATGTTTGTTTATGCCCTGTGAACATATTAACAACTTAATTTAGCATAATATTAGAATGAAATAAATAGTTCGACCCCATTCAAGAACAATTATGTTCACAAAATAGATTTCCATCTTTTGTGTACTGGCAGCATGTCAGCTTTGAAACAAAACAACTGGCACATTACTAAAGTGTCTCCTACACGGAAGCATTTCACAAAAGCCAGAGGTTGCTCTAGCCAGTGGAATTAAATTATTAAAATTGTTGCTCTTAAGTATACTTTCTGTCCTGCGGTTACTGGGATTTGAGGAATGAGGAATGATGTATGATGAAAAGACAAAGCCTGATTTTAAGTTTACTCTTCAAAGAAATAGAAACAAAAGCAGTAAACAAAGGCAAGGGATACTAATTATAGGAAATTACAATTTACTGAAGTTTAATTATTCTAGTTCCCCAAGAATAGTGTTTTCTTTATGCACCCTCTAGCAGCCAATCTATCTTACTCTCAAGACACTGGAAATTAGTTCCTAGGCGCAGTTCCCTATACATTACAGAATGATAGGGACAATAAAATGACCTAAGATCAAATCTGAAGCATTATACCTTTGGCAGTAAAGCATACCTTTGGGAGTCACATGCTCAGGATTCTCCCAAATATTGGAAAACAGAAGCAAAGCAAATTTTTACAACACAATGAGACAAATTATAACAACAACAACAAAGAAAAACACAAAAGCAAAAACTAAAAACCTTCATATGACATGAATTTATCTTTTCTAATATTAAAGAAGAAATTGCACAGGCACACCTGGGCCCATCCATTATAGTTATTCCCAGAGGAATATCCATGTGCAATTGATTCCTATATACATACACCCACCCACCCTAGCTTTGCCTCTCTAGAAAATGGTGGGGGTGGGGGTATAAGGACAAAATTAAAAGACATTTATCTTGGGCGATAGGAAGGATGAAAATGAGGGAACTAAGGACAAAACTTTAGCAGGATATCTTTGTCCATCTCCTTTTCTACCATGAGTCTCCATCGTTCTGTCTTGGTTTCCATTTGACAAGTGCCTTCATTCTTTCCCCCGCCCCCATTGGAGAGACCAAGTCAAAAGTATATAAATTACATACCATCTGTTCCATTGTCAATTCAGTGCTAACTATTGCTGATGGATAAATTTCACAGAAGTAGTTAATGTTCCTAAGACAAACCAATTAGGAAAAATAACAGACTTCAGGAAGAACAACTCATGCAGCCATAAACAATTTATCTAGTTTTTTAAAAGCCACAGATTTCACACAAAACAATTCCCAATCAAGCTAATTTCATATTCCATATGAGGATATTTGATGATTTTGAGAGGGAATGCAAAGTCTTCTAATTTAGCTATGAGTTCAAACTAGATAAGACATTGGACTTGTGATAGAACATAACAAAGCAATAAACAATGCAAGTAATGGGGCAGGCTGCCACTCATTGGTAAGTTACTCACATTGAGATAAACCACAATACACATCATTCAGTAAGTACAAGTTCTGTTCTTAAACGATCTTCATTACTCTATTTTCTACGGAAGGTGTGTATGCATCCTAAAGAATTAGATTTACATTGACAACTCACACTGACATTTTGAAGGTCAGAGCTCCCTCTGCCTGTTCACTATTGACCCAAATAAAATGCAACCTAACAAGTCATGTCCTCCTTTTCCAGGATATGAACAGATAAATAAACCTTTCACCCAATTATTTATGTTCTACAAATGTGTGACAAGCCCTCCACTCCCCACTCAGACATTGCTCATGAATTTGAGTTTCTTATTTACTTAGGGAAATGTCTTGAGCATCTAATTACACTTCAATCTCATTAGTAGACAATTTCTCTACATTTACTTGTATTATTGCTAACCCAGATTTATTCATTTAGTTTCCAAGTAAATTTCAGTTGACATACGTGACTCAGCTAGTTTCCTGACAGTGATGACCACTCACATTTCACTTTGGATGTTGAATCTGCAGAATGGTCCTTACCTGAATTAAGTAATCTAATAACATAAAGCCTAATGTGAAAATATTAATATGAACAGAAACATTATCCAAAGAAAGGATTTCTATAAGGAAGCTAAGGGCACAACATAGCTAATACCTACTGAGAAGGAAGCTGTATACAAATAGTGCATTTTACAGAGCACTGTAGATGTTTCACAATTCCTGATTCTGAGGTGCATAATTAAAAATTATATTCACTTTGACCCAAACAACCATTTTTTACTATAAGATTAATTCATTTAACTTAGATTCTGATCTTACTTCTGATTCCTTCAAGAAATGGCTAAAGAAGGGAACTGCTCAATTATTTTTCAGTCAAATATTCAGAGTTAGGAAATAATACACTCACTTTCTAAACTGTATTTAGATGAGTTCTAACTTTATTAACAAACAAACTTCTTGGTCATTTCAATAGGTAATCTTAGCCTAATAATAATGACCCCAAAAAGGCATAAATCTGGTTACATCAGAAAACACTGCAATGTTATATCTAGAATAGCGTTAGTGAATTGTAATGGTTAAAGTACACATTTTGTGAAATTTTTCCATATGCAGAAATAAAAGTAAATACAAACATTTTAAAATGTATTTTTGAACTAATACTTTAACATTAGAGGATATAAACTTTAAAAGTTATTGCTAAATATGTCATAGAATGCCTCAATGCAAACTAGTTATTTTTGTAATGCTGTGATAAAAATTTCACATTAGCAACAACAAAAATAAGCATTAACATTTATTGACTAGTTACAATTATCAGGCATTGTGTTCAGCACTTTACATGCATTATATTAATCGAATCTTGTAATAACCCAATGGGACTGTTACTAATGCTCTCATTTTACAAATGAGAAAAATCATTCTTACTCATGGAAATGGTACACAGTATTTCGTTTAAAAAATGTCAAAAAGTTTCTAAGTCCATATTTAAAAAATCTAACTTCTATCTATTTTTGAGATCAATAAAATATTCATTGATTATGTTGCATGCCGTAAACAGCTTGGAGTTTCAATGGAAATAGTTTTCCATTACAGAATCCTAAAGCATTTAGCAGTTCAAAGTAACCTTTGTTGTATAATTTACACCTCAAAGTTTTCCATATTTTCCAGGGGTGCTCCTTTTGTGTTCCAAGATGATTACTGATGTTTTTTCATCACCCACAAAAACTATTTTTTAACTTTCTACAATTCTAAAGCCTTCTGCAATCTGGAGCACGTAAGTTTTATATAGCCTGATATAGTGGAAAAATGGAATGCCTTGGATACAAAAATACCTAGTTTATTTACATGTTTTGGCATTTATTCTATTTTTTAAACATGGTAACTGCAAAAATATGCAGGAAACATACACATTCTAAGCCTCTGTAGAAGACAATAAGATGTATATATTTACTATAAAATAAAGTTTTAAGACAAGTTAATTTCTTTAAAAGGAGCATAGATTATTTTTCTTTTTAGTGAAGCAATTTTGATCAGAGGCCAAAGGATCTTTTGTGTCTGCAGTGCAAGTATAAAAGGTAGATGCATAGTGTTGGGGATGGACACATACACAAGGTCACATGCCCCTATCAGTGCAAACTGCAAGCGATACCTGTTCAGCATGAGCTTGTCCAACCCAGGCCCATCACCTCTACTGCACAAAACTGAAGGAATCGCCCAGGATTGGCCTCCGCTGAGACCTCCTCAAAAAGTTTATCATCTTCCCTCTACCCACTGTTGCTTCATCACTTTCTTTCACAAGGGAAAAGCTTGTTAGTAAACCTCTTGCAC
>NW_027397076.1:22770871-22850824 GCF_003265705.2 Callorhinus ursinus | reverse complement strand
TTTTTTTTATTTCTAATTCTGAAGACAAACTGTGAAAATCTTACAAAACTAATTCAGTCACTGTAAATGGCACTAACGCCACACAACATGAAAATAATCATTTTGTCTAAAAGGAAATCTATCCTAAATTCAGAAGTTTAAAAATGTCCTTGAGAGCAATTTCTCATGAATCTGAGGTGTCAGAGATTTTTTAGGTAAATAAATTTGAAGTGAGATCTTATCTGTGCGAGGTAGAAGTAAAGGGATTTAAATATCTCCACCTAATTTAGCCCAGATTCAGGTGGCATTTTGATAATTTAAATAATAAATTTTTGTTGTAAATTAAGATCATAACTCCAGTTTCAAAAAAAGGGGGGGGAAGGGCAATGAAAACCTGATTACTGTATTGAAAATGACCAAACTTTCTCTCCTTATAGAATCAAAGTTTCTGAAGCAATGCTTAAGTAAAAGCACACATAAAATATATCACAAGGTAATTAAATTGAATTACTTTGGCTTCACTTTTTGCTAACAAAGCAAAATTTCTTAGCCTGCCTTATCCTAATATGGATTGAAGGAACAAAACACTTTATAACTATTCTCTACATTGTAAAATCAAAGATGGGCTTTTTTTAAAATCAAATCTATTTGATATTCCTTATAGTTCTTATAATAGTTCCCCAAAGGTCAGAGTTGATAACAATTTCCTTAAGGAATGTGTTCAAACACTGGCTTTTTTGCTCTTATTTAATTCCAGTGGATCTTTACCTTTTTTCATGCTCTGTTTCATCCAGCCATAAATCCTCTTCATGCAGGGTAATATACCAATAAATCAGTTTAAGGAGGTTGGCCCAATTTCCTGATGAGTCTTCAGGGTAAATTCTCCAGGTACTTATGAAATGGTATATAATCCTGAAGAATTATTGGAAAACAATTTTAAGGTAATCATACAGTTCATATGAGGGAAAAAACATTTTTTTAATAAATTTCGAGTGGAGAAATCTTTTAATTGGCTTCAGAAAAATATATTGCTTAATACTTTAGCTAATAAAAAGTAACAGTTGTAAATTTCTCAAAAATGTGTAAAACTACTCAAAAACACGCTGGTTTTTCTGAAAGAAAAGAAAAGAGAAACCAAAGAGACAACATTTTCCCTCTTTTTTAAAATTCTATTTAGTGCCAAACATTTAGTGTAAGAAAAAGAAAAAGAAAAAAGGCAGCCCTGGACATTATGACACAGGTAGGCTGGGCTCGAGTATCCAGAAGGTGCCCAGCAGGACCAGCCAAGAGGGTCCCTGGCATCAGCCTCACCCAAGATAGAAATCAAACTCGAGCCAGGAGGAAGTGAAAGCAGAGTTTATTGAATAGCATAAGTAACAGAGTATAGCAGGTGGAATGTCTGGAAGGCTCGGAAAGGAAAGGAGAGTGAGTCTCATCGTGGTTTGGTGTTAAGGGTTTATAGTAGCAAGAGGTCCAGGGTATGCATTCCTTCAGGAATCCAGGGTAGAGTCAGATCAAAGGCAAGTGACAGGTAAATAATAGTATTATTTCATAAATCATCAAAGGGAGGGGGTATTGATGCTAACGTTGGCTAATTTTTGTTCGAAGCTAACGTCCTGGAATGTGTTTGGGATCTGGTTCTTAGATGTTATCAGGTGTTTGGAAGCTGAGGACAAAACTCAGAAAATGATTAACTTTCTTGCTCCCCCCTTGGAGTGGAGGCATAGCTTCTTTTGTTTATCCAGATGCAAGGTGAAATACAGAACATGAGTAAATAGAGCCTAGCGGCAAAACAACAGAGATGGAGCCTTTCTAAAAGTGTAATTCCTTCAGTTTCCCTAACTGAATTGGACCTTGGGTAACAAACCTGACACTCACAGCTAAGCTCCATATTTTTACACATTTATCGGACGCTTAAGATTAAGTCATGTTGTTTCCGTTGGCCATAATATCACAAAACATTTACTTTAGACAGTCACTGAGCGCCCACAAAATATCACACATCCTCTGACTCTGAGTGACTGCTACTTCTTTACCTATTTTATCTTCATCTTCACTCTAGTCTGTGTGCTCTTTAGATAAGATTTATTGACTTCCCAATCACAAATTGCCCCCACTTTCTAATAATACCCAATTGAGAGCATACCTCCGCCACTTCTTTATACTTTTCACCAATTACTCAACCAGTACACGTTCTTTCTAAAACCCTCTTACTGAGATGCACCACGGTTCACATGGTGAGCGTTCTCCCTCCCTGCAACCAGTAATAAACTCAATTTGCTTAACTATAGGTGTGTTCCTAGTGGGTTTTGGCTGAAGGGCACTAAATGGAAAAGTGGGTAGGATATTCCTAAAGGCCTAAAGGCTGTCCTAAAGATAGGATCTTATAAGCAAACTTGCAGACAACCAGATCTTCAAATTAAATTTTAAATCTCAGTGGAAACTTTAAAATTCCAAAATTAGAGTTTTGCGTCTTTATTTTTGTTTTGGGTTTTCTGTTTTGTTTTTTGGTCTAGGATAATTAAGCTCTGCTCTAATATATATCCTTTATTTCTTAGAGAAAAAAGATGATTCCTTGTCTTGCATCTCTTCTTGCTTAAAGGCCTGTATTAGAGCTTCTCCATCTTCTTTTCTGTAAACCCAATAAAACCAATTATGGAAGCTTTCCTTTACTAATCACTATCCAATACTTTTATCATTGTAAGAGATCTTTCACAATTGTCACACTGAGGCAAACAAGAAAGTTAATCATGTTCTGAGTTTTGTCCTTGGCCCCCAATTTTCAGTTATGCTATTGGTATTGCAAGACTGCCTAAAATAACTGCAAATATGAAAGGGAAAACTTAAATCATAATTTAGTTTGTTTTTTGAATAGGTATATTTAATTTATGCATAGATTTTGTATTTGTATTAATAGGATAGTGTTAAGAATAGGGGGCAATCTTTTGTTTTTAAATATACTATTTTATCAAATGTAGGATGTAGTTACTTGGATACAGAGAAATAAAGTCATATATACGAATTATATATGTGAATTCTCAATCCCTGCCTCTTTTGTCTCTCTGTTTGCAGAATGCCTCCTGACCAAATTTTGTTGATTATACACTGAGATTCTTAAGTGATATTCAAACTCTATACTTAAGACTCCTTGGCAAGAAGAGATCACTAGTTATTGCATATATTAAAGTGGTCTTGGAGTTTCCATCCAAAAAAATCCCCAGGCCACCTTTTAAGAGCAGATATAAAGGTACCATGTTATTGTCTCCTTGGCATATTGGAGTTCTATCACAAAACTCACTCAAAATAGCACAACACAAATAAAACCCACCACTAGGAGGCTTCAAAAAGTTTAAGAAATTTGTATGTTTTAGCTTAAAATTTCCACTTCTAATGGTCTTACATAAAAAAGCAATCTAAAACTATATTACCATTTATAAGGTACTATACAAAAATGGAAGGATTAAAAAGTCACTATAGGATAACAGCTAAGTAAAGACTAAGCGTTAAGCAACTGTTAGGCATAAAAGGTTCTGTATAAGATTTTCTACAATCATAAGTATATAAAATAAAGAAAAAAACATGGAAAAACAGGGAAAAAATGCAGAAACATTTGCAAGTGTTATATTTTTCTGATCAAGCAATGGTGTAACATTTTCTTAACAGTTTTTTCTATATTTTATAAAATATCTATAGTCCATGCATTTTATTTAATATAATAAAAACTTAATTTTAAAACATAACACTATGAAATGATTTTGTGCATTTAAATATGAATTAATTTGAAAGTCTAAATTAATATTTTTTTACTCTTTAAATAATTAGACAAAATATAAATGTGGATGTATAACCTAAAATATTTTTAATGCAGTCCTAAATATGACCAATTCACAACCAAAGAATAGTTCAGCATCAAAGATGAACCCTGTGAAACACATATATGCAATTAGGAATTACAATGTTTGGCTTCGTTACTATTTCTGTGTGGTCTATAATATATGTTAAATTTTGTGAATTATTTCCATTTTATTTATAAAGCATTGATATTGGAGCTGAAAAGGTATATCTCAGAGAGATCTTGTGTGGAAGTAATAGAACCTCATTCTGGCTCAAGTGAGGAAAAAAAAATAGTTTATTCAAAGGAAATTAGACGCGTGATAGAATCAGTAGGAACCTTGTGAAAGAGGCTTGGGCAATGGCCAGAACCTGTTTTCGTTTAGGCAGCAGGACCTTCCATCAGGAGCCCAGGACAGAGGCAGTCCGATGAGAGCCTTGCCACTACACCCCTGGGTTTACTGGGACGCCACAGTGTAGCTTCCATCACTCCTGACTTCTGCCTTCTCGCCTTTCCCCTCAAGCAATCTAATAGCGACAAAAGGGAAACATGTTCCTTGCAAAGCTGTATGATATTATCCATGTTTGGTATTATCAGAACGGTTGCTGCTCTTATGCCTGAGCTGCATGAGCCACCATCTTCACAGTCATTCGAAGTAAGAACGTGGAATTCAGCCTTCAATATTCACTCTTTCATTCCGCTTATTTACTGCATTGCCAGATCTTACCAGTTTAAATTGTCTTTAACCTCAGCATCCTAGCTGCATTCTGAATATCTTTGACTTAATTAAGTGTCCTCTTTTTTTTTAAAGATTTTATTTATTTATTTGAGAGCGAGCACAAGCGGGGGGAGGGGCAGAGGGAAAGAGAGAAACAGAACAGGCTCCCCACTGAGCAGGGAGCCCCATGCAGGACTCGATTCCAGAACTCCGGGATCATGACCTGAGCCAAAGGCAGACGCTTAACTGACAGAACCGACGGAGCCACTCAGGTGCCCAATACCTGCCTTCTTTAATACTTGCCAGGACTGTTGGAATAATATACTTAGTTTCTTTTTGAAGGAGGTATTAAAAATACATAGCAGCCTAAACTATTATTCAACAAACAATATAGTTTGTTTATATATATATATATGAAAAAGCAAAGGGAATAGAAGAAAAATGTGGCAGAGCCAATGATTTATTGAGTCGGCCTCAGAAATTGACAGATCAGTTGAAAACAATATATAATAATATAAAAAAGATAAATAATTGAATCAATAAGATGGATTTCATAGATACTGTATTTGTTTTCTATTGCTGCTGTAACAAACTATGGCAAATTTAGTGGCTTAAACAACACAAATTTAATATCTTCTAGTACTATCGATCAGAAGTTTGGCACAGTTCTTACTGAGCTAAAATCACAGTGTGAGTGAGGCTACATTCCTTCCTGGAGGCTATAAAGAGAATCTGTTTTCTTGCCTTTTCTAATTTCCAGAGGTTTGCTCATAATCCGTGGGTCATTGCTCCCTTCTGCCATCTTTGGAGCCAGCAAAATCACATCTCTCAAATTTCAGTGGTCACATCTCTCTCTCTCTTTCTCTTTGACCACAGCCAGGAGAGTTTCTCTGCATTTAAGGACTCATATGTTTAGATTAGGCCCACCCATGTAGTTCAGAATAATCTTCCCATTTCATGGTGCTTAACCTTAATTACATCCACAAATTCCCTTTCCTAATGTAAAGTAACAGATTCACAGATTATAGAGGTTAGAGTATGGACACCTTTTGAGGGCCATTATTCTTCCTGGTACAGATATAGTTAAATTTTGAACCTCCAAGAGTGAGAATATACATTGTTTTCAAATCCACGTGAGAAGTCCACAAAAAATGATCATAAAGGCAATATTAACAAATATCAAAATGCAGAAATAATACAAACCATTTCATCAGAATACAATGAAATAAAATTAGATATAATAACAAGAATAGCTAAAAATATTTATAGATCTGGAAATTCATAAGCCCCATAATAAAACACTATTCAGAGGAATTAAAAACAATCTTGAAATGGAAATTACAACTAAGTGATAAACACATACCATTGAGAACACAGTGCATCAAGAGCTTGGAGGTAGAGCTAAAGTGATACTGAGACGAACAGACATGCCTCACGCTCAATGCCATCAAAAAGGAAAATTTTAAATAAATGAGATTATCCTCCCAAAATCTAGAAAAAGGACAACTAAATAACCACAAATAAAAATATATTAATAAATGTGCAACTTGAAGGGAAAACCAAAATAGAGTTAATCAATAAAGACAATAATTCATAGAAAGATTTATGAAGTAGATAATGCTTTCATAGTCGTGGCTGATCAAGACAGGGAGAGAGAGAAACAGAGGTAATCTGGCTTCTTGTTTCTTCTCTGACTTAATTGCCCACTATCTCTCCCTCTAACTTAGTCCCCACCAGCCCCCATAACACTATCTGTTGTTGCCCCTGGAAAATTCCAGCTATGTTCTGTCTTTAGGCATTACATCTGCTTTTCCTTAGCTTGGAAGGATTTTTCATCACATATCCACATAAATACCTTCAATACAGGTGTTTGTTATTTCTTTCCATTAAAACCTCTCTTGGTGACACTATTTAACATTGAAACCAACCCTCTTTACACTCCCTATTTTTCTCCTTTGTTTTATTTTTTTCCTCCATAATTTTTTCTGTCATTAGAGATACCATACTGTTTATTATTCACTGCCCTCCACTACTCTATAAATTCAATGAGGCTAGAGATTTTATTTAGTTTGTTCATTGTATATACCCCAACAACAGAAAAGTGATTATCTAGTACATAATAAATACATGAATGAATAAAAATGATTTTTAAAAAACAGTTATAAATATACAGAAGATAAAAAAATACAAAAAATTACAACTTTGTAGAAATAGGAATTGAAATTTAGATGAAATTTGATTGACTTTGTGAAAATATAGGAATGATATTTTCAACATTTAGTACCTATAGAATAACATCAAATAACATTACAGTGGATAGATTCAAGGAAAGCAACTGACCTGAATATTTTAAATAAAATACAAACTATCATTCTTGAAATAAAATTACCTCTTTAATTGCATATTTTGGAGACACCTGGGTGGCTCAGTCGGTTGAGCTCAGATCATGATCTCAGGGTCATGGGATCAGGCCCCACGCCAGGCTTTGCACTCTGTGCAGAGTCTGCTTGTCCCTCTCCCTCCCCTTCTGGTCTTCCTGCCTCCCGTCCGCTCTGTCTCAAATAAATAAAATCTTTTTTAAAAATTGCATATTGTTTTTTTCATTGTGCTTTGCTTGAGGATGTTGTTTGGAATTTGATTTGGGCGATAGGGACCTCAAAAGTAAGAGTGGGGGAAACATTGTTAGAAGGTGGCATTAGGGTGCCTTGGGGGCTCAGTTGGTTGAGCATCTGACTTGGTTCCTGCTCAGGTCATGATCTCGAGATCGTGGATGGAGTCTTGCCTTCCTTGGGTTCCGCACTCAGCGGGGGAGTCCGCTTGAGATTTTCTCTCTCCCTCCCCCTGCTTGCGCACACTTGTGCATGTGCTCTCTCTCTAAAATAAATAATCTTTAAAAAAAAAAGTCAGATGTCTTGACTTTCCTATACTGCAAATAGTACACAGACAAAAGTTACTTTTATAAGAATAAAGTATTTGTGTAAGGCATCAAATTTGAATTTATAATGATTCAATGAATAACAATTACATAGAGATAAATGAACTAACATTATATGGAGTCCCGTTTTTTTTGTTTGTTTGTTTTGTTTTTCTTATACATGGACTTTATCTCTACATCCATTACATTTATTACTCTATGGAGTAGTCATTGTTTTACTATTCACCAGCTATCCCTTTTTTTTTCTAACAGCATCCAGATTTTCCTTTGGGGAACTAGCCTTCCTCTAGTTTTATTTATCTTTGTGATTTTGATGATATTAAACCCACACCAAACTCCATGGATAGGCCCTCAGTGGCATGATCCAATCAACATAATCTTGTCCTTTTGCTGAAGGTTTGATTTAGGAATGAGTAATAGCCATAGTAAGAGCTAACATTCCCTGGCCAAATCCAGGGGTTTAGGAGATGATGATCAAAGTTGTTACTCTCCCTCGTCCTTATTGTGAAATGGAGAACTTGTAACCCTGGTTGGTAGTGGCAGCCATTCTCTGCACTAAGTAAGAAAGCCTGGGGCATAAGCCAACCCAGGGAAGAAGACATTGTTGAGAGTCACAGAAAAATGGAGCTGGAGTCCTGCTCGGGTCAGGTCTGCCCCAGACTTACTTCTGGGCTTTTCAGCTATATAAACCTGTTGATCTTTACCATTTTTAAAGCAGGATTGAGTTGTTTTTTATTTAATAAGGGACAATTGTGGGCACACAAGCGTGCATGTACAAGTGTGTTTTATAGGTCAGATTTGGACTTTGGGAAAACAAAGTTTGTTTTCTATTTTGTTCTTTAACATTGAGAGATATTTTTGCCATATTTAACTTTCTTCCTCCTCTCTAGTACAGCCAAAAACTGCTGTTCTTCACATCAAATTAAAATACTCAGCAGTTTTGCTTCTCTAACCTGTCATTTTGTTCTCTGAACCATAAAATAAGTTTAGATATGAATATATAGACACTTATTCAGTGCATTATTACAGATTGAGATAATTTGGCTCTGTAATTACAATGTTTCTCTTTAAAAAAAATGGAATCAGAGCACTAATACTGCAATTTGTACATTGATCCCTTTATATCATTCTGTCAGACTCCTGGCCTTCAAAGGTTTCCTGAGTCTATTATAATATAGCATAATTCATCCGTTTTGCTATCTGCACCATTTGCAAGAATTTTCTCATTAATTACTTTCAATTTCAACCATTATACCCTAATCCAAAACTATGTCCTTTTCTTCAACACTTTGCCATGATGTTTTAAACTCTTTCTCAGGGAAAAAATAATAATTCCAGATCTTTGTGGAGACATGATGAACTATTTCCATGAAGGCTCATTTAGAAAAAACAACAAAGTGCTCTTATTAGAAACAAGGGAATAATCAGTTCGTATGAACAAAGAAGTGACCTATGCCTACCCAAACTCAAGTGAACCTTTCCTATGGTTCAAAATTTGGTTAGCTTATTTCTATTTGTTTTCTTTTTCATTTTCATGCTTCTATGCATTTCCAGCTGGACTGACTCTGGAAGGAGCAATATATTACAAGAAACTTTGTTCTCATATTTCCAATCTGATTTCAACCTCTATGAGAAAGGGTAGGATAATCACAAGAATGTTGAATTTCTTATCTGGGCCCCATCTTTAAACCTTGAAAGGCTACCCATCACTAGTTCTTAATTTCCAGTGTTCCCTTCTGGGCTAGAATATTTGTTATGATTAATGTACCTCTGATCTTTCCCTCTGTCTCTGTCTCATTTTCTTTCTTCCTCTGTCTTCCAAAGATAAAATCTCTCCAGTTTTTCTCTCACATTGATTTGTTTATTTTCAGTTCTTTGATCTTTGAAAGGTTAACTTTGAAAACATGGCTAGAGAAACGCTGGAAAAGTCCACTAGGAAAATATATTAGGTAGAGATTTAGCTCATTTTCTGAATTCTCTCTTTTAAAAAAAAAAAGTATCCCTCCAACATTCAGTTATTTGTAGAGATATTGCAATTAAGTTAGAATTGAACACATATTTGTCACTATTGGGTAGTTAGTAGTCATTGGCTTTATAGTACAATGGATATAATTAAGAAGTTTTAAACTCTCATACAAATATTTTCTTATTTAAAATGAAATAACTGAAAACATTACTTTCAAAATACGGTATTTTATTAGAGCAAGAATTGAAGCCATTATTGGTTTCATTTCAATTTCTCTGATCTGTGAACACAGAAATAAGAAAGAAGAAAGCCAGAGACATTCAAATGTTATGAGTTTAATTTACTATTTTACCAGACATTCTGAGATTTGGGGAAAAGGGCTACATGGGAACCAGTGAAAAGAATATTGGAAAAATAAAAGTAACTCCTAGTTATTCTCCATAATACTTTTATTCTCAATAGCCCTGTTTTCTCATGACAGTGATATTCAACATTTCATTGAATGAGTTCTAGCCTAAATCACTATTATTAGAGATATTTTAGAATGCATAACAAAATCTGAAAAAATATTATGTAGGCTTTTTATTTACCTAATCTCAATCTCAAGAATTGTTCCTGCTTTAGGCACTATCCCTAGTGCATATTTGAAAGCCTGGCTATAGAAGTGGCTCAGTTTATGGAATAAGAATTAAAAATTCAAAGAGATTCAAATCTCTAGCTCTTCCTAGCCTTCTAGATTTGGGCAAATTAATCAACTCATAAGGCTTAATTTTCTGATCAGGGTAAAGGGAAAAAATAGTATCTACCTTATATAATTATTGTGAGAATTAAACTCTAATGCAAGTAGAGCTCTACTGAAAAGAATACCTAAAAACCATATTTAATAGGGGGCTTTAGATTGGTTCAGATGGTGGAGCCTGTGACTCTTGATCTTGGGGTTGTGAGTTTGAACCCCATGTTAGGTGTAGAGATTACTTAAAAAAAATTAAATCTTTAAAAACAAACAGTATTCAGTAAATATTAGCCATTATTGACAGTAGTATTACAAATTACTTGTTCATTTTCTTTTCCTTAAATTGAATACTGAGCTATTTCTGTGAGATTATTGATCTACAAAGTATTTATTACAAAAAAAAGTATGACAATACCGAAAATTATATTTATTAAAGATAGGTGGCTTTCTAAGGAGAGGCATTTTATTTTATTTTCCTAAGGAGAAGCGTTTCAGAATGCTTTATATGTAAATATGTATGTTCTCCTTCTCCCTGCATATACACATTATTGCAGAGAAATTATATAAAGTGAGAAATTATGAGAAAAACAATGAGACTCTACTAGATTGGACTTTGGAGTCAGACATACCTGAATCCAGATTAGAACTTTTTCCAATTTCTTGTATTTCCAGTTTCCTTAATTGTAAAACAAAGATAATGATGCCTATCTCACTGAGCAGCTTTGAAAATTAAACAAGATGATGCTTAGCAGAGCTCTTCAAAGAGAATAACAGTCAATGGGACTAACAATAATAATTAACATTACCATCATTATTAATAAGAAGGTGCTTTCTGAGTGTTAGTCAAAGATCGACCCAGTAAGAAACTAGCTTGCTGAAATTCGTGAGATTGACCTTTAAAAAATCTATAGGTCTTTATAGGCTAAAGGATGCTGAGCCAACATTTTGTCATACCATCATATTGGAAAGCTTAAATGCACATTTCTCATATGTATTAAATAATGGGAGGAACTAATTTTAAACACATGAACCACTTTGATGCAACGTTCCCCCCCCCGCCACAATTCCATGAGGACTTTTTAAACTCCCTTAAGGTTATTGTCAATATGATACTGTTTATTTCAACCTATGGAGCTGCTCTCTCTCCTTGTTCCTTCCCTGGCCACATTTAACCAGTTTTAACTGGTGTCAACTCTTTGTGACCTCTAGCGAGGCAAATGGCTGAAACGTCTGGCAGGTTCATTTGCACAGTAATGAGTTCTGTCTACTAGTCAGCTAGAGACCGATGGGGAGAAGGAGATTACCTTCCACCACTGCCTATTAAACGTGATTGACATGTCTGTATGATATCTGTCTTCCTTAACAGCGCTTTCATCCTCTAGAAACTGTGAGCAAAAAGAGTAGTACTTAAATGAGGTCTGAAGCATTGTTCTACTGCCACTTGTTTTTGTTTCAATTGCTACGGTATAAAATGACAGAATTTTTTTTTTTAAAGGAAAAATCATATGATCCTGTGAATAACTGGCAAGAGAAGAAAACACTTCATTATTTAAAAAATAAATTGGAAAAAATATTTTAGCAAGTCTCTTGCAGCACAAGAATTATAGGGAAAAAAGTAGAAAATATTTCCTCAACTCATTATAAGTTTTTTAATAGCACTTTAATTGTGCCATTTCATTTGATATTTTCAAACACTGGCATTTATTATAGACTTTATATCTACACTTACTCTCTAATCTTCTGTTTTATTTTTCATTCAGTTCATATCCTGTTTTAACAAATTTTGCTTTATGGTGTAATTGCTATAAACATCTTAAAAATGTCTCTTAATAGCTCAATAACACATAAAACTGCAGCAGCTCATATAATGACTCTAATTTTATACCTCTATAAGAATGCATTTAGCAGAAAACGTTCCAAAAACCTCCACATAAAAGGTATACTTTAATTCTTGTAAAAATTATCTTTCCTATTACACTTTACCTACAGCATTTTAGGCAATCAAATCATATACATTTTATTTTAAGGTCTTATTACAAGAGTCATTTTTAAACAAAATGAAAGGCCAAATGCTATTTAATTGCTAGAAAGAGAGAGCGAGTCATGTTGAAATTCTCTTCAATTGTGAAATGTGACAAGCATTTTCCATTGTTAGAGATTTAAATTTATTCCTGCTTATGTTTTATGATCTATATTTCATGTCAAATTTCAGCACGGTTTAATTTGTAAGTATGCCCAATCACAACATTATTAATGCTAAGATCTGATGAATTAATAGCTTAAATAGTTGCTCACCAACTCTGGACCACAAGCATTGGCTTTCTGCATAATCATCTTTCCCTATAATGCAACCAGGATATAGCCATATGGTTATGGTGAAGCTCTATCTGTTGGTTCAAGCTGTGGGTATAGCTTAAATTGAAACTACTTGAGACCTGAAATCCACCTCACCATAACCCAGAAGTTCTGAATGTACTGGTTTAAATTAACTGCTTGACTAGAGCAATGTAGTCATGCAAGTTAGAATAGAGCAGAAATGTATTTACATTCGATCTACATTCACTTGCCTCAAAAAGGAGAGCAAGGGGCAGGCAGCTGCAGAAGGAGTAAGCACATGGTGCTGTTGGATTCACTAAACAACTGTACCACATAAGTCGTTTATAATATACTATTCCACAGTTTTGCTGTTGCAGAACTGTAAGCAGTAAAGAATAGTAGATGTCATCCATCAGCTCTAGCAAAACAGTTGTTCTTTATATTCTCTGTATAAAACATAAAATCCTGCTTCTACATTCATGATTGCCTTACTAGAGTACGGAGGAAGAACTATTAGGGACCCTTCTGGTATTAGTATTATAATTTAATTTAACTCAGGGCACAGCAGGAAATTGATTAATAGCTACAAAATGCACACATGATTTAAAAGCATGAAAAGTAATTACTTCACCAATTACAGAAAGTCCAAAACGATTGTGATTGACAGAGGACAAGAAATACGTTAGAATTGAAAATGTTGATCTTGGGAAAAAAAAAAAAAGAAGACCTATAATCTTGATTTTATTTATAAAAACACACATAAAAAATACACATACTTTTCTCTGTCTGTATAATAACCTATTAAAATGAAATAATAAAATCATGATTCATAAGTACTTATAATTCTTAACTGATTTTAGATTTGTGATGTTTTGGTCACACCTGAATCGCCATATTAAGGTTGAAACATATTGATATTTAAAAAGTATTCTAAGTATTCTAATAAGAAACATCCAATGTACAATATAACAGAGCAAACAATGACATGTTTTTAAAAAGCTGGAATTTTTCTTTAATACCAGAAATAAGGAAAAGAGAATTCACTTCTAGTTTTAAATGTTCCAAAAATTTCAGGTATTATTTAATTCGAAAAATGGAAATGCAACCTATAGAATTTTATAGTAGGACATGCAATCGTACATAAATTTCATGCTATTGAAGTCATCATTATAGACAATATTATATACATATATTCTATATTATATTGTAATAATATATTTTTATTCTAGATATCTAACAGTAAAAACTAGACATTCTTAAAACTTACAAAGTTGTTTACTTATTTTTTCCAAATATCCATTATTCTGACACACACTTTTATTTAATAGCTCAAAAGGCCATACATAAGACCAATTTTTTTCACTCCTTTATTTACTCAGTACATTTTTTGAGGGACATATGTTTATCACTGAGCACTACATATAGTCACACAGAGTGCTCAGCAAATATATTTGGAAAGATTGAATATTGAACATCAGCATTGTTTTGGAGATGGTATTAATCATTGGGCTTTGGTTATTTCTGATCTACATGGTAATTTATTTGAAAAATAGATATTTGTCAAGAAATATAGTTAAATAATTTCAGATATTTTGTCTTCCAATACAGACTTCACCTTTTGAAATGCAGGTGTAAATAGCATTTCAAGTAGTAAGCTTTCTTCAATCTGTATTAAAACTTTCAGAATCTTTGAGTCATGTATCAACCCTCATTCTGAGTCCTTACTCAGGAAAAATCTAAAAATTAGATAAAGAAATAAACTTCAGATTTCTCTATAAGTCTATCCATGTGGAAAAACTCTATATTTATTAACTTCTGAGATTTCTTGTCCCTGTGACAATGATTTCTGATTTCTTGTCCCTATGACAATGATTTCTGATTATCCATTAGCTTCCTTATGAGTTGAATATGTTATTATATTCACAAATATGAATATATTATTATATTGCATAATATGAAGAAGTAATACTTGTCAAGTATACAAGATTTGAACAAAAGAAAATGACTTCACAGCCAAGCCTCCTAGCCATTTTGACATATTATTTTTAGCATGTACCCACTGATACTGTAGTTAGTTTGCCCTTCAAAAAGTCCATGTATTGTTTTATAGGATGTTGATCTCATTAACAGAACACCCTTTCAGAGCCCATAGATAACATATTACCTAGCATACAAAAAAAAAAAAAAACCTTTCTTTAAGGATAATATATTTAGTCACGTGAACTGGTAGATATAGTTATTGTAGATAATCACTAATTGTTAAGAAAAAAGACTAAGCAGATTTTTAAAAAGAGCTTGATGAAACTGAAGAAATCCTTGAATTTTAACCAAAGCTGCTAAAATTAATGCCAGATAGCTATAGGAATTCTCCAACTTTGAATGAATCAGAACAATAGTGGCAATGTTTGAAATTGTTTCCAAACACCAACTTTCTAACAATCTTATTTAAGTGTTGCTATAAGAATTTGTCATAAATCTCTAAGACATCTGTCCAACAAATTAATGCCAGAATCAAAGTCAACCGGAGTAATAATTAAAAAACACAATATTCATTCAGAAACGAGAGAAATACAGCATATGGACAACTAATGCTAAAATAAAAGGTTTCCTTCCCACTATAAATAGACTAAAACTGGGTAGCCAATTCTTAAAACAGACTTTTATAAAGACAACCATGATTCATAGATTAAATCTACTTTTCCCTTTAGAAAAAAAACTAAATATATATATGAAATCATTTAGATTTCATGCTTAATGTAAAATTTACCTAGCTTATCCTAAAGCCATTTATAACAAATTGCCTATACTTTATTCACTGTCTCCCTTAATGAAAAATTCATTTTCCCTTTTCTGATTTCTGGAAGTAGCTTGAATGTTTAGGATTCACTTTGGCATCTTATTACTCATTCAAATTCTGCTTCTTTTCTGGGGGTAAAAGATATATATTTATGAATCATTCAGTATGTCAACCACATGTGGATTCTACAATGCTACAAGCATATGTTATTTGTATCCTGCTTTCTGATTTTCTGATTGACAGCATGAGTTTAAGGGTGACTAGGCTTATTTCCTGCAGTTTAAGATTGCTAGAAGTTTAGCAAAGCATATTCACTGACATATAATATTGCTTCCCTGATGACAGTGGGAATGAAAATTAGCACACGAACTCTTTGAACTTCAGAAAGAGAAAAAAAGTTAGCAGATTGTGTGTGCTTATGCAAATAGTGACATAAATTAACTTCGAAAATGTTGAGAATACAACAGGAAGGAAGAAATTTGAAAGTGAGCCCATCATAATGTCAGGAAATTACAGAATCTTTTCAACCACTTTTCATTTACTGAATTGTAAATATGAGCATTATTCTTTTTTATAAGTTAAGTCTTATAAATTTTGTTAATTTGCATTCAGAAAAAGGAATCCAATTATATGATGAAAAATTAAATAAAATTCTATTGGAACTTCTTGAAAGAAATGTTATCACAATTTGGTGGCAAGTTTGACATAGAACAGTGAAAACTACTGAGAATATGTCGTCACTGCTGAAACTGATATTGTCACAGAACTTTAAGAAGAGAATGGAATTCAAGTTTTAATTTATAATTTAAAAGCAGTCAATACGGCTTTCAATTACTTTGCAAAAATGATCAATATCAATTAATGGCAACAAAAGTTTTTCTATAGTTTTTTTGTTACTCAAGATTTCAAAATTGGCAGATGAAGTTCCTATTTTTTCAGTCTAGCTAATGTCTTTTTCAGTCCTCAAACAGACCACACTTCTCAAGTGCATTTAATCTTCCTGATGCCTGGAGTTCTGAAAATATATCGGCCAGAATTTCTACTAATATTTTGGCTCTCTGTTTAGATATGACTTCCCCTAGGAAGAGATCCTCAGATATGGGTTAGACATATCCCTCAAATGTTCCACAGACCCTTCTTTTTCTCTCTCTGGGATCTTATCATATACACTGTATGTGCCTGTTTATTTGTCTTTATTCTTTATAAAATGTCCATGAGGACAGGAACCACATCTACTAACATAATGTTTGATATCAGGTGTGTCAGCAATAAATAGTGTATGAAATTTATGAGTTAAATATCATATCCTTAGGCATGGGATATGAACTTGTCTGTCTCCACATGCAATTTTCTTTTTATGGACAAGAATAGTGTCTTATTAAACTTTTTATTTCCAATGCCTATTACAAAGCCAAGAATATAATATATATTCAATAAATATTTTATTAAGTAAATGCATGTTCAAATAGATTTTGGACAGACACAACTGAATGAAGTTGAAATCCTTACATTACACAACTGAAATCCTTACATTTACAAACACAGAGCTTTTTTCATTAAAAAAGAATCCTTCCCTTTGTCAGAAAAAAAACATTTGTTCCTGATAAGAAAAAGCAGTCTCTTACTTAGCATTCTTTGTACTTAAAATAAGCCCTGTTATCATAGGCTAATATGAGACCTCCTTTCCTCTCATCCCAGATAAAACCAAAAGTGCATCCCTCCTTTTCCAGTCAAATAAAGAAAGCAGTTTTTGCTTAAAAAAAGAAAGTCAAAGTTCTGTGTATTTTCAAGATGAAAAGAGGCACATGCTCAGAGTACAACATCCAGAAATAAAATGACTGTGTCTCTGGCTTTTCACAATGGATACAAAACATGGGTAGCATTCACTGCCCACCCAAGTGTCAAGATGAGTTTCTCATATTAGGTTGTGGCAAGGTTGGTATTCCATGGTGACAAAAACATGAGCTGAAAAGTAAGAAAAACCTAGGTTTTTTGGAATTCTGTTTCTACAGCATACTGTGCAGAGCTTTGGGAAAATTAAGCATTTTAAGTATCAATTCCTTCAATTACTGATAGAAAAAATAATATCTAATTCATAGGACTTGTAAGGAGTAAGGGTGCAATCCTCTGAAGGTCTTTTCTTTAGCTGAAAGAATGTTATAGGGAAGAAAGCTTTATGGCTTTCTTCTGAAAGAGCTGAAGTTCTACAATATCAAAACTAGCATTTTTCCTGGATGCTCTGTTTTCCTGACTATTTCATGGCCTCCAATAACACTGTCCATGATGCTTGGCAGTGACCACTGATAATTGGATCATTTCTTTCCTGATCCAGGTAACTTTCATGGGTAAGTTTACCAAAAGGGAATCCACATTCAAATCCTCAGGAGCGCTTAGGTGTTCCTAAGACTATAGTTCAAAATTCAAACCATAGTCAGGGATGGAAAAATCATCACAGTTTTCTCTAGTTAAGACAATTTATCTGATTTTTCCCTTACCTTGTTTTGTGGTAGTAATTAAATTCTACTCTAGATTCTTTAAAGTTCTTAGTCCCTTGTAGCTCAACATATATTTTTCTCTCACAGAACCCTAATTCTATAATTGCAATCTTAGCTTTCAGGATTATTGCTTAGTTTATGGGTTTTAGGAGAAGTTTGATTTAAAATACAAAACTGTGCAATGATGTCTTTGTTCTTGAATGTATTCCCCTTTCCTAAGGCAAATGGACCACTCTCACAGCTGCTTAATTATTGCCAAAAAGTCAGAGGTTATCAGAAATCCCTAGAAGTTGAATTGTCAATAAGTATCTAAAAACATTACCTGCCAAAAATATTAGCACAAAATTCCTAACCAGGGCTATATTTAAAACACCTCCTTCTATTAAATTTGACTACAAATGTTGCCATACTCCATCATCTTCAAAACTCCTGAATTTCCCCTTAGCTCACAGTATAGTTTACTCTGAACAACAAAATGTGTATTAAACATTTAGCATCTATAATAATGCTTGGCACATAGTAAATTCTTAATAAATGGTAGCTAACATTTTAACTCAATAAGATGGCTTTTTATAGAAAAAAAAAGATAGTATTTCCCCTTATTCTATTGTATTGGGACCATCTGAATCACATATAATTTTATAAAAAGCCCTCCTTTGAATTTAGCTTGGTCATCAGAATATTTACCCCTGATCACATGAACTTTCCTTACATCAGGCTACATGTTCTAACATGAGTTATTCCTTTTACAGTTGATGCCATTTTCTACAGTTTCCTTGTATAAAATCAGCAGAATATTAGCGAATTTATTTTGAATGGCCTTCTATGTCTTTCAAGTATTAACTTTATGTCTTTAAGCTTTTATTTGCTTACTTCTAAGTTTTTCTGCCCATGGGCAGAGGAGAGTGAGGTTTAACTAAGAAGCTCCCTACATCATTTAAACTATCAGTTTGAATTCGTTTTGGGTCAGTTGCTAAAACACCATCTGACAACTATTTGTTTGTTTGTTTTTAATTGTTATGTTTAATAAGTGAAGAGAAGCAAAATGTGATGTCCCCAAGTATGCCTTTTTGGCATAAGGATTATACTGAGCTGATTATTTTTAAGAAACAGGAGACATAGTAAAAGCTCTGGAAACTGAATAAAAGTTACTCTCTTATAGGAGATATTTATATTTATAAGAGAAATCTCTATTTACAAGGGGTTCTCCGTTTCTGTAGCAGGAAGAAAGGGATGACTAAATCTCTAGAAATTTATCAATGGAGAAGACACTTAAATTTGCATAACAACCATACACTTGTTTACTGTGCTCTGTCTGATAACTTCCCATAACTGGCTTTCCCCAGCCCCAACATCTTCTTTTGTCTTCAGCAGAAGATAGTATTTTTTCAAAGATTTTTATTTATTTATTTGACAGAGGGAGAGAGACCGAGAAAGAATACAGGTAGGGGGAGTGGGAGAGGGAGAAGGAAGCTTCCCACTGAGCAGGGAGCCTGATGTGGCGCTCGATCCCAGGACCCTGGGATCACGACCTGAGCCAAAGGCAGGCACTTAATGACTGAGCCACGCAGGTGCTCCAGGAAATAATATTTAAGGTGGTAGCTTGGGCCATTTTGGGGAGTTACTCAGTTTTCCTGGATATCTCCCATTTATACAGGAGGTATATGTGTCATTAAACTACTGTTTGTTTTTCTCCTGTTAATCTGTCTTTTATTACATGGTGGTCTCAGCCAAGAACCTCAAAGGGTAGAGGGAAAATTATTTTTTGTCCCTTACATAAGTTAAGAGTAAACAACGCATTTGTGATAAAATATTAAACACTTGTGACTAATTAGAACTACAAGTGTTTGAAATAATAGTTAACACAAGCTAATATTTATCTTAATCTCCATAAAGATGGAACTTCTAGTACTATAGAAGGGCATTGGGAGTGGGGAAATAGGTAGTTGGCAAAATATTTTTCCATTCTTTGTTTTGATGCATGCTGGCCAGGTGGAGGACCCAGAGTGGGTCCAGCAGGACCAGCCAAGTGGGTTCTTGGCTTTGTGCAGGATGGAAATCAAATACAAGCCAAGAGGAAATGAGAGCAGAATTTGTTGAAGACATAGAATATAGATACAGACAGAGCATCTGGGAGACTCGGAAAGGAAAGGAGAATGAGTCTTGTCTTTGCTTGCCTTGGGGTCTGAGGTTTTTGTTGAGGATTGTGGTCTGGTGTACACGTCTTCTCAGGCATCCAGGAACTGGTTAAAACCAAGAGGAGTTTTTAGATGTCTTCCATAAGTCATGTATAATCTAGAGCCAGGTGTCTTGGTGAGTCAGTGGTCTGGAAAACATACATGACAACCCTGCCTGATCACTCCTTAGATGTTATCTATTGTATCTATTGTGCTGGAAGACTCCAAAGAAATCATTAACTCCTTGACCTTTACAAGGAGAACTTACATCATGGTACCCTGAGGCTATAATGCAGGGGTGTAGGTCCTAGCAAGAATAGAAGCAGCGAAAAAGCAATCTTTTATGGGGTCCCTTCAGTTTCCCTGTCTCAGTTTTATAGGTGAATTGAAGGAATATGTTGGACTGGTTCCAAGTTTGCAAACCTGGTTTTAGGCATTATGTAATGACCCTTACTGCTTCCTATAAACTGTAGGTAATAATATCAAAGTTCTATAGATATAGTTCACAAATGGCTAAGACAACCTTGTGCTCTTTCCCTTTGTTAAAACAATTTTTATTATTGCAACTTTTTTTTCTTTTTCACCATTGTTATGTCTAGGTCAACATCTCAAACTATTTTTCACTTCAAAAGAAGGTTAGAAAAGACTTGACTGATGGTAGGTAGCTAGGAATTCAGAGGAATTTGAAATAAGTGTCCCTGCAGGGGTGCCTAGGTGGTTCAGTCTTTAAGCGTCTGCCTTCGGCTCAGGTCACGATCCCAGGGTCCTGGGATGGAGCCCCACATCGGGCTCCCTGCTCCGCGGGAAACCTGCTTCTCCCTCTCCCGCTCCCCCTGCTTGTGTTCCCTCTCTCGCTGTGTCTCTCTCTGTCAAATAAATAAATAAAATCTTTAAAAATTTTTAAAAGAAAAAATGAAATAAGTGTCCATGTGCACTTCTGACATGGCTCAGCTAGGTAGTAAAACAGTTGTTAAGATTTACAGGGATCTCAGCCAAAAGACAGCACACAAAGCTTGGCTAAGCTCAACAAGCTGCTCAAGTATACTGACAAACCTTTGCTTTTTGCTTCTCTTTCTCTGCCAGAGCACAGTCCCAAGTAGATAACTAATTGCCCCAGGCATTGTTGGAGCAAGAGACCTCACATCATTACTGATCCTATACTTTTGTCTTTTCCCCTGAGTTCAACCTTCCTTTGGGGTCTTTGTGGGTGTTTAGAATCAAAGACTGAAAGAAAGTTTGAAACACTGACTGTAAGGGTCTTTGGTACAGCTTAGTTCTAATAAACTGAGTTTAAACTAGAAAGACTATGCCAGTCATATTTCCTAAACACTGTATAAAGAAGCAATAAATAGAAACCATCTGCATTTCCAGTTTATCGAATTTTTCAAATATTTAATAAGCCCAGTTATTTGATAACATGTGATAAGACTTATGACACTTATGGATTAAAACAAATCCACCTTGGCAGACGGCTTTACATAAACATGTGGCTGCAGGTAGAGAGTAGAAGTGGTCACCTAGAGGAAAAGTAGAGATCTATTGAAAAAAAAAAATCACAAATTTCCACTATGTTCTTTCCACAAGAAAATTTTGTAGTCTCGGGACACCTGGGTGGCTCAGTTGGTTAAGTGACTGCCTTCGGCTCAGGTCATGATCCTGGAGTCCCGGGATTGAGTCCCGCATCGGGCTCCCTGCTCAGCAGGGAGTCTGCTTCTCCCTCAGACCCTCCCCCCTCTCATGCTCTCTTTCTCTATCTCATTCTCTCTCTCAGATAAATAAATAAAATCTTTAAAAAAAATTTTTTTTGTAGTCTCTTAAATCCCAAGCACAATATCAAGTCCTATAGAAAAAAATTGTTGTGTGTGTTTATATACATGTATATATAGGTACATGCAAATATATATTTAATGGTACTCTCATTTCCCTTAGAATAATTAAAAGTATCATGGGATAAAATGCATACAGAAGAACATTGAACCAATGTTTCTGTATCCTAAAATATTTAAATAAAACAATTAATGTAACTACACAAAAATGCCATATTTAGGAATTTATAGTTTGTTTCCACAGACATAACTTATCTATCTTTCCATAGCTAACATGGCTCTAGGCAGGAAGTTAGTTTCTCAGTCTTCAAGAGGAGGAAATCATTTGCAAAAGCAAGATAAAAAACAAGATTAGCTGATTTGAACTAACTAATTAACTAGTGGCTTTTTCATTATATTATTATTTTTCTTAATGCATCAGGTGGTTTCTATGCTTTTACAATTTTGCTTTAGGTTGAACAGATGAATAAGATTAATATAACTGAGTGCCTTCAAAAACTTAACAGTGGGGTGCCTAGGTGGCTCAGTCGTCAAACATTTGCCTTCAGCTCAGGTCATGATCCCAGGGTCCTGGGATCAAGCCCCGCATCATCATCATCATCATCATCATCATCATCATCATCATCATTATCAGGCTCCCTGCTCAGGGAAAAGCCTACTTCTCCCTCTCACACTCCCCTTGCTTGTGCTGTCTCTGTCAAATAAATAAATAAAATTTTGAAAAAAAAAACTTAACAGTAATATAAAAAAACTTAGTTGATGAAGTTGCATTTGTAATGTATTTAGTATATAGCAAATACCATATGAGTAAGGGATTTCACAAACAAACCACAAAACAAATATTTGCATTAACAACCTTTTGGCATAAAGGGACTTGGAGAGTGAATACAGGTACTGAGAGTTCATTTATTTGAGTTGGTCCCTGGTAACGAATGAAGAGATCCTCTCTTCTCTTCAGGTAGCTGAATCAGAGCATAGGTAAGTCCAAAAGTTGTTCTTGGCCATATTTTACTATGCAGACCAACAAGTAGGAAACAGTGGTTGACAAAGAAAAGGTTAAAGCAGATACACAGAGGGAAGTATAGGAAGTGAATCCAAGTGAGGGGGGAGTGGAAGAAGGAAAACTACAAAAGAGAGGGAGGGAGGGGAGAAGGAGGGAGAGAGAGAGAGACGGAGAGAGAGAATGTCCTTGGTTTCCCCAGTATTCTTTGCACTCATTTCTATCTGTTTCTGACATGCATCTTCAACCCTGAATTCCCTGAAATATCACAGTGATGCTGGCAGGCCAGGTCACAGGACCCAGATGGGTCCCACAGGCCTAGCTAAGAGGGTCCTTGGCTTCCTTCATCCTGAAGGATGGAAATCAGATGTGAGCCAGCAGGAGGTGAAAACACAGTTTATGGAAATTGAGAGAGAGGGAGAGAGAGATACGGACTCAGCATCTGAGAAACTCAGAAAGGAAAAGAGCATGAGTCTTGTCTTAGCTTGGGGACTAGTGCATGCGTCCTCTTAGGCATCCAGGAACTTGTCAGAACAAGGACAGGGTTCAAGTGTCCATAAGTCATTCTTTCCCTGAAGTTAGGGGTCTTGGCGTCAAGGTGCTTAGAATGATTGATCTTGGAGAACATTATGAGGATCTTGCCTGGTCACTCCTTAGATGTTATCGATTGTGCTGGAAGACTCCAAAGATAATCATTATCTCTTTGTCCTTTACAAGGAGGACATAGGCTATTTGCATTACAAGGTATCTATCTTATAGAGTGGGGTGGGGGTGCAGGTCCTAGGAAGAATAGAAGCTGGAAAAGGGCAAAGGAAAAAAAAAAAGGCTTTGTTATAATGTCTCTTCAGTTTCCCTATCTCAATAGCACCTGTCCAATAAAGATTCTAATAGATTAATTAATTAATTAATTAATTAATTATTTTTACTCTAACCAAACAATGAAAAAGTCCCACTCACGATAGAAAATTTCAAATCTAGAACCAGAATAAGAGAATGGTTGATTGAATAAAGTAGCATCTGTTTTGGACTAGAAACCTGAAGCAAAATCATAGGCATAGGTGAACTTTTCATACGGATTTCTTTTCTTGTCTTTTGCAAGCCTCTTTCTGCTCCAAAGCCTAATGCTTTTTCTCACATAAAAATGTGAACCTTGTAGTTATAATCTGAATCCACCTCTTATGTGTTCTTGTCAATGTTCTTTTGACAGTAAGAAACAAGTAGCTCAGGTCAGCTCATATAAAACTGGAAGGGGTCATGAAAAAAAGGAATCCATAGCTAGGTCTTCAGAATCTAGAATAAGGAACCAGGAAGGTGCCAGTTTCTAAAAAAAAAACTACTCTCTGTATTTCTTTACTTCTGAAGTTCTTGTGGTCAGGAATTCTCTGTGCAAATTTACTAAATTTCTCTCTTTGAAAACTGTCATTCTTAAGTTAATCCAGATTTCTGCACACAATATAACTTGGGCTTGAACATGACTTGAACCAGGCACTGTGGTAACTCTGATCCATATTCTGTGTCATCCTTCCACTGCATATTTACTGACTAATCATGGTGTCTTTTAGAGATAAAGAGAAGGGAAGATAATCTATTTAGTTGCTAGGCAGGTAATTGCTGGTAGATTGGAGCTGGTTGTTTCAAACAATCATTGCCAGGAGGTCATAGGATTAAGAAAGGATGCCCCTGACATATCTGATAAAGGATTGTTATCCAAAACATGCAAAGAACTCTTAAAACTCAACAATAAGAAAACAAACATCCTCATTAAAGAATGAGCCAAAGACCTTCACAGACACCACACCAAAGAAGACACACAGATGGCAAATAAGCATATGAAAAAATGCTCCACCTCATAGGTCATCAGGGAAATGTAAATTAAAACAACAAAATACCACTACATATCTATTAAAATGGCCAAAATCCAAAACTCAGAGAATACCAAGTGCTGTGAAGATACAGAGCAACAGGAACTCTCATGCATTGCTGGCAGGAATGCAAAACAATACAACCACATTGGAAGACAGTTTGGCAGTTTCTCATAAAACTAAACATACTCTTACTAGATGATCCAGCAATCGTGTTCCTTGGTTTTTACCCAAAGGACTTGAAAGCTTAAGTCTAAAAAAACCTGCACATGGATGTTTATAGCAGCTTGCCTTAAAATTGCTAAACCTTGGAAGCAACCAAGATGTCCTTCAGTAGGTGAAGGGATAAATAAACTGACATGCAGACAATGGAATAATACTCAGTGTTAAAAAAAAATGAGCTATCAAGCCATGAAAAGACATGAAGAAAATTTATGCATATTACTAAGTGAAAGAAGTCAATATAAATAAGTTACATACTGTACAATTATAACATTCTGGAAAAGACAAAACTATGGAGACAGTAAAAAGATCAGTGGTTGCTAAGGGTTAGGGGTAGGGTGAAGGAGGAATAGGCAGAGCACAAAGGATTTTTAGGGCAGTGAAACTCCTTTATATGATACTATAATGCTGGATAGATGTCATTATACATTTGTCCAAACCCATAGAATATACAGCATCAAGAATGAACCCTAATGTAAACTATGGTGTAAACTATGGGCTTTCAATGATTATGATGTGTCAGTGTAGGTTCAATTGTACCAAATGTTCCACTTGGGTGAGGGATGTTGATAATGGGGAAGGCTGTGTATATGTCAGGGCAAGGAATATATAGGAAATCTCTGTGCTTTCCTTTCAAATATGAACCTAAAATTGCTCTCTCTCTCTCTCTCTCTCTCTATATATATATGTCTTTAAAAAAAAGGTGTCTCTTTTCAGTCCCTATGGTCAGGGCAGTTTTTTTACAATAGTTCATTGATAGGCAAGTTTGAAGCAAGAGATTGTAAGAAACAAGACAGGAAAATGTTCATTTAAAAAATGCTTTTATAAATCAAATTGATTTATGAATGAATGTGGAATTCACATTATTTTTGAATTCCACATTCATTACCTTTGATCAAGGCAAGAGACTTTTATTTGAATTAATTAAATTAATTGATTGACAGCAATTAATGAAATGATTTAATAGATTTTCCCTGTTTCAGATTGATTTTTAACTAATATACATACAGAAATTAAAACAATCTTAAAGGATCAAAGATATCCTGGAATTGCAAGTTAAGTGAGAAGATAATTTGTCAAAATGATTCTTATTAGCCTTTATTGTTTATAAGCACTGTTATGTCTTTCCACTCTTTCCACTCTTTCCACTCTTCTTGGTTGGAGGAAAGAAAATCCACCTTGAAATCCCATTTCAAACAGCATCTCCTTCACCCTCTAGGAGGCTCTCTTGGTTCACCAGATTGAAGTATTTTCCTTTCAACTACTGCAACAATAATTTTCAGTATTATTCAGTTGTCTTTTATGATACAATTCCTTTTATAGGGAGCTAAATATATTTTTTAAATATTTTATTTATTTATTTGACAAAGAGAGCAAGAGAGTACAAGCAGGGGGAGCAGGAGAGGGAGGGGAAGAAGCAGTCCTCCCGCCAAGCAGGGAGCCTGACATGGGGCTCAATCCCAGGACTCTGAGATCAGGACCTGAGCCGAGGGCAGACGCTTAACCATCTGAGCCACCCAGGCGCCCCAAGGGAGCTATATATTTTAACTGTTACTATTACATTCTCTCCTAGCATACATATTCCATATTGGCAAAGATCATTTTATACTTTTCTATATTCCTCAAATGCATGCAAACAAAATTCATTCAGAGTAATGTTATAGATTTTGAACAGCCAAAAGGAAAAATTCCCAAAAACTGTTTCTCTAAATCTAATTAAATCTGCCTCTACCCATACCTCAACCCAGATCCCTCTTAACAGATAGTTAAAAAAAAGACCAAAAAAAAAAGGCAAAAACAAACAAAAACTCCACAATTCTGTCATTGACTCTCCCTTCCTTTACCAGTTTCCTAAGAAACTTGAAGCCCCTTCCCATCCATGTTAATACAGATGAAGCTAGGTCCCCTAATTTGATCAATGAATTATGTAAGTTTATATGGTCCCCAGACAGTGGACATCTCCATTGTTTCAGTGTCCATTGGGAATCCTTGCCACGAGAGGAAGCCCATGTCATATAGCCAGCCTTCCCAAGTTCACCATGGTCCATGGACCTGCTTCTTTCTGTGGTCTCACTAGCATTCTACAGCGGCACTGTTCTGCTGGGCTCAGGTCCTGCTGTAAGGAATAAACCATCATCTCCTCAGCATTGGGAATGACTTCATCTCCCCCAACCTCCACCAGAATTTGTAACTTCCATTTCTCCCCTACATGTCCTTTCCTCCATATCTTCTCTCTTCGCTGATGGACGTTTGAATCTCATCATTTCCCTTCAAAGAAACCTCCGAAATCCAATGTTGGTCTCTTTTCTTCCCCATTGTTTGACAGCAGGTTAAAAATGCTGAAATCCAAGTTGTTTTTTGTTCTTTTTTCTTACTAGGTCCCCTTATTACATAACATAGCATACACAGTTCCACAATAGCAAAACTTTTTTTTTTATGATTTTATTTATTTATTTGAAAGAGAGAGACAGTGAGAGAGAACTTGGGGGAGGGGGGCATTGAGGGCCAGAGGGAAAGGGAGAAGCAGACCCCCTGCTAAGCAGGGAGGCTGATGTGGGGCTCGATCCCAAGATCCTGGGATCATGACCTGAAGCCAAAGGCAGACGCTTAACTGAGTGAGCCACCCAGATGCCCCTAGCAAAACTTTTTAAAATAGGATGTTTGATTTGTTAATATTTTAGTTTGTAGAAATATAAATAGAGATAATCTTGGAACTTAGAAGTTTCACCAAGTCTCTACCTGAGACTACCATCTTACTGACTTACAGCAGACAGTATTAATAGTATACATTGCCCATTATTGGACATGAGCAAAGTTAGAAGAAATCTAATAAATTATCTTATTTTCCTTCTTGTTAGATTCCAAATTGGCCAATTTCCATATGAATAACATTTGCTCTAGATGAAAGGAAGTACTGTTCATTATTTATAATAAGTGTCTGACATCATGGATCAAATAATTAAATCATAAAATTGGCAGTGCTAACATTCAGGAATAATACAGAACATAGAAAGTGATATTTAAAAATAATAGCCCTTTCCTGAGTTACTTGCATGGAAAATTCTCACTAAAATGAATTATGAAATAGAACTGAGTTATATTTAAAGCTTAAAAATGTGTGCTGGTAATGATAAACACAATATTTAGAGCACTCAAACATCAACTTGGAATAAAATGGGAAATATTGATGAAAAAAATTAAATCATACATGCTTACAAAATCAATAAACTACAAATATCACTATTAAAGATGTCATGTTAAGATAAGCAAAATATCTGGAAGCTTTCATTCTCTGGAAACCACCTAACTACTGAGGATAATGTAAAAAAAGAAAAGCCATTCTTAAACACTCTTTGTTACTGCCACAGATGAATTATGTTCATCTTAAGAGTCCTCTAAAATGGGTAGACCAAACATTACATTTTATGCTTGACAATTTACAGACTTTCATGAACCTGATTAAAGTCTGTCTAGATCAATTCCAAACAATGGGCAGGAAGTTATGTAAAATAAGATACTTGGCAAAAAGAGGTTTTGCTGAGTGTCCCAACTTTTATAGACTGTAAGCTTTAAAATCAGTCAAAATTAGATGTTTCTTTAAAGGAATAATGTGACATTCTTAAAGAAAATTAAAACAATGTATGCTTTGAAGTTTATAGTCCCTGGCAATTATCATTAGGCCTCTTCTCTATAGCTCCTGCCTATTCTCAGTCCATTCTATAAATATTTTCCCAATTTATTATTTAAACTTGCATATTCTTTATAGAACCTATATTTCTTTATCCATGCTACATATTAGCTTCTAAAATGTATATAAATTTACTTCTGGGAAGAACTAATTTCAATAATGTTGATTTGATTTTAGACTCACTACACTTAAAATATTGATTTTGGACTCACTACGTCTAAAAGCCAGCATGTTTATATTATGTTTATTTTATTTTAATATGCATGCTTGTCATAATGCAGAAATTGTGGTAGACAGGCTTCTAAGATGGCACCGAAAGATCCCAAGGCCCTTGTGTTCATGGTCTTTGTAGTCTCTTCTCCTGAGTAATTTGTTCTAATCAAGAGACTATGGAAACACCAAGAGGGTGTTACTTCCATGATAAGGCTACAAGAGATTATGACCTTGTCACGCTAGCAGATTCTCTCTCTTGTTGGCTTTGATGAAGCAAGATGCCATGTGGAAAGTCCTCTGCTACAAGGAACTAAGGGAACACCACAGCCAACACCTGGGAAGGAACAAAGGGCCTCAGTTTAGCAGCCCAAGAAGAAATGAATGAATCCTGTTAACAACCCCTGATGAATTTGGAAACAGATCTTTCCACACTCAAGCCTTCACATAATTCCCCAGCCCTGGCTGATACCTTATTTCCAGCCTGTGAGAGACTCTGAATCAGAGGACCCAAAAAAGCCATGCCCTGACTCCTGCCAAACAAGAACTATGAAGAAATATACATTCATAGTTTGAAATCACTGAATTTGTAGTAATTTGTTAGGCCATAACAGATAACAAATCCATAAATAATACAGCAATGAAAATAAACCAAAAAAGCAAAATTTAAAATGTCATAAATTGTCAATACGAAGAGTTTCTCTGTCTCTGAAACCACATTTATATCTTCTGAAATATTCTCTGTATTGTTTGGGTGTGGACCTAGCATTAATAATAACAAAATACCACCATCTGCTCAATTGCTTACATCATGGTTCTTTTATTCCTGGCCCCTACCATCTATTTAATCACTAAGCCCTGTTAATTCACACTCAGAAAACTCTCTCATTCCCCCCACTTCTCTCCTTCCTCCTGCTTTCACCCTTACCTGGCATCCGAAACACTGCCTCATGACCCCTGTGTTCAATTGATAGGCCCTCATTCTCCCTCTGATCCATTTTATTCAGATAATCTAGAGTGAATTTTTAAAATTCATGTCTTACCATATCTTTACCCTTTTTATGGCTCTTGTAGGATAAAGTCACAAATCTTTAATGGAATGCACCTGTGTAAATATAACGTGGCACCTGTTGACCTCTCTAGGTTTCATATGATGGATTGCCCTCTATACTTTAGATAGACTGACATTTTGTTTTCACTTCCTCAAATGGGCCATACTTTGTTCTCATGCTTCTTCCTCTGTCTGGGGTAATCTTTTCTTCTATATCCACCCCCCATTCTCGATCTTTAATTAACCTATTCTTTTAGAACACTAATATCTCAGCTTACAATTACTTCTTGAGGGGAAGTTTTCCCCAACCCCTGGTTTAGGTTCATTTCCTGTTGCATACTTTAATTTTACCCTATATTTCTTCATAGCACTTATTTGAAATTACTAGTTTAATCATCTCTGTTTCCTACTAGATTTTAGGTTTTTGAGGGCAGCAGGAAAGTCTCTTATGTATTTTGTAAAATGTGCAGACTGCAACAGGTATCATTTCATCAGTGGTTCTCCATTATGGGGGGAGGGGTGTCATGGCACTCCTGGCAATGTTTAGAGACATTTGGATTTGTCACAAATGGGTAGGAGATGGGGGAAAAAGGAAGGTACTATTAATATCTAGTGGGTAAAGATCAAAGATACTACTATGTATCCTATAATTCATTGCCAGCACCCACAGGAAAAATGACACAGCCCAAAATGTTAATAGTGCTGAGACTGAGGAACTGGGCTTTGTGTGTTAATATTTACAGAATGAATAAGTCAAATAACTAATGAATAAACTAATTTTGTATTATGAAGACATAAAATTTTCAAGAACATGAATAAACAAAAGCTTTTGTTTCTATTAGTTTATTATTTTCCTTTACAATTCCTTAATAAAGAGATTCATTTATTCACTCAATTATTAAGTGTTTATTGACTTTTAGACATTGTGCTTGGTGGTTGTGGGGGGAGGATTCTACAGTAAACCAGCATCCTGTACTCAAGGATCTTATATATCAAAGGAAGAGAAAGATAACAAACTTTTTGGTTGTTATTTGTGATAAGTGTTAGCAAATAAACAGAACGATATGATAGAAACTGGCATAGGAGATCAAAGCTGGCAGCATTTTAATAAGGCTATACAAGGAGCCAGTTGTACAAAGAACTGTGGGGAGAATATTCCAGGTGGAGAAATAGGGGATGCAAACTCCACTAGACAGGAAAGACCTTGGTATACTCAGGAAACTTAAAGGATTCCAGTAGAGTTGGATCATTTTGAAATTATTTCAAAAGGCAAAAGGAATTTATTGAATGGTTTGCAGTAGAGGAATAACATGATTTGACTTATATTTTTAAAATATTATAGCTGCTGTGTAGAGAATGCATGGAAAAGGAGATAGGTAGTAAAACAAAACACTGCTTGCAGAAGGCCAGTGAAAAATAATAGTGACCTGGAGATGAAAAGAAATGGATGGATATGAAGTCTATCTCCTAGATACAATTTACATGACTTGTTGAGAAATTGGATGTTGGTGATGAAAGATATAGAAAATGCAATGCTAAAAAAATTAAAAAATAAAATAGAATTTAATGCTACTTTTTGTATGAGTAAATGAAGTAAAGGTGATACCATTTGTTGTTGAATTTGTAAAGACTAAAGAAAAAGATATGATAGGAAAAATCAAGTTCTGTCTCAGATATGAAATATTTGAGATACCCAGGGGTAATTCAATAAGAAATGTTATAGTCCAGGGTCAGTTGATTATGGACTAAAACTGCTTGTTTTTATAAGTAAAGTATTAGAACAAAAGACACTCTTATTCATTTACATATTGTTTTTGGCTTCTTCTACTTTACAACAGCAGAATTACAAAGGGGAGCATATGGTCTGCAAAGCCTAAAAAATTTTCTGACTGGCCCTTTACTGAAAAAGCTTACTGACCCTCTTATAAATACACACTTTTTTCAGGGATATATTCCCAAGTACCAAAAACAGTATCTGGCATCCTTATACATACATAATAAATATGTATTGTAGGAATAAATGTCAAGTGGGCACTCAGGCTTATAAACTTGGAGGTCAGAGAGCAGGTCTTACATGGAGATATACATTTTGAGAGCATCAAAATGGCCAAAATTAAGAACATGGTCATCATTTGAAATCATAAGATTAAATAAAAATGCCTAAAAGCATGATGTTAATGAAAAGAAACAGAGAAGAGAGGAGAGAATAGATGTAAAAGAAGAAAAGTAAAAAGAAGGTGAGGAAAAGTGGACTGCAACTGAATCTCTGAAGCATGTTAAAATGTAGAGATGGGATAACAAAATACCCTACAAGGAGAAGCCTGTAAGGTGAGAGGAAGAAAAACTTGTGCATAGTACTTTATGCTGAAATGGGGGAATGCAGAAACAGAGGAGAATGATTTCGATTTGGAAAATGGTGTTTCTGAGTGGAAATGATGAAGCAAGATTGGAGAGTTCTGAAAAGAGAAGTGATTACTAATACTTGACAGTATACAGACAATACTATTGTCTGTATACTACAGACAATACTTCTACTCTTTGCTAAGACACAGCAGAGCAATGTAATGGCATTTGGGAGATGATGGAAGGACAAAGTAAAGTTTTGTTTTAGGTGATTGGTCTTCAAAGTGGGAGATACTGGAAGGTTTTGGTGACAGGAATTATAGAAAGGGAAAAAATTAAGGCTGTTACGGAGTGAGGGAGGAATTGAAAAACTTCTTGAGAAGCTGAGAGAGATGTGACCCAGAGACAATTGGAGGGTTTGTTTGCTAGGAGGAGGAACATTTATTCCATTATAATAGACGTTAAAATGGAGCAAACTGAAGCAGATAAAAGAAAATTTGAAGATATGGTCATTGAAATGTACTATTTTCAATTGCAAATAACAGAAGCATACAATTTAATATGTTTATTTAAAAGAATGGAATTTAATATTTCATGTAAGCTAAAAGTCCAGGAATGAACAGTTCAAAGAGTCTTTAAATTAGTTATTCACATGATGGAATTCTACCTGGTTGCTCTGACATGGTTCTACCTCTATTCTGTGCCTTAATTCTCTGTACAAGCCTGTGGCATTAAATCAATGGCAGCAGCTTCAAATCTTATATCTTTGTACCACCTAATCTGAAATAAATTGCAAGGTTCTCTTTCCCCAAAACATCAGAGAGAAAGATCTTCCATGTCACTGTCTTTGGTTGATTACATATTGTTTGTTAGATCATCTGTATTTAAGGATAGAGTATAAACTATTTTGTTTAAGCCAGTTATGCTCTTCTCTTATATTGAGGTTAGTTCTACCCATTCACATTGCTGAGTATTAAGATGATGGTTAGGCACTCCAGTGGAACTCAGGAATACAATAACCAAGAGAAAGGCGAATGATTGCTGAGGAGTAAAAACAATATAAAGTGAACTTTTGTATATATGAGTGATGTGAACAATAAAACAATAATTCTCTCTTTGTGTGCACATTCTTTAATTATGAAAATCCCTGTTTTTAATCTGTCCAAAATTGGAGTGATTTCAAATATCAGAGACCAGTAAACTGAACTATATGTACTATATTTTCACATTGTAAAGCAATCTGAGAAGAGAACAACAGAATATGCTCTAGTATTTATGTGCATTAGTACTTCTGTAAGGAATTTGTTTTCTCTTATGCCATTATTTCTACATCATTATATAACTTATTGTCTTATACCAATGTCATCTGAGCACTCTTTAATTTATGAGCCTGGTGCTAAAAATGACCTTAATACCCAATAACTTTAGGGAGAAAATCAGATGCCATAAAAGCTAATGAAGAGGACAAATGACATCATTATATATCATTTAGGTTATTTCAGGAAGCACACACTGCCGAATATGAGATGATGCTGCACAAATGAAAATCATCATCAAATGGGAAAATATGTTAAAGCTTTTAGATCTATCTATTCTAAGCATGAACATATGCACACACATGTACATGTTCCTTCTTTGCATTAGAATAGAAAATTTAATCTGGAGTACAAAACATGGATACAATATGACTACATGGGATATCTACTACAAAAGAATAAAAAATTTTCTCTTTAAAAGAATCAGTTTCTAAAAGGATGAAATATGGTCATGAAGTAAGAATGAGAACTAGGAAGAATTATAAGGTAGTTTCCCTCAAAGGGAAGTCATTTAACACTACTAAGTATTTTATATTGCTAAATTATAAATCATGGGTCACAAACCCACTTTTGCAAGAAATTGCATCTCTTTATTTTCTCTTATTCAATTTAATTTCTGGCTAAAATTCCCTAGTCCAGGCTGATGAGAAACTTAAACATAGAGTTTCCTGGTATTTTTTCCTTTCAGTAGAGAAAGAGCTTCAAGTGCAAGGGAAAAAGTTAGTATCTATTAACCAAACACACTCTGAAAATGTAGTACAATTTTAAGACATTTTTGAGTACTGAGCTGAGGTTTGTGGTGATTAGTTTAAAGTGATAAGAGTCAGCCCAGGTGGGTAGCTTCTCCAAAAACATGATGAAGGCAGGAGAAGTGTTACCAGATGAGTACAATGGAAGGAGTATGCCTTAAGGAAGCTGAGGATATTCACAAGGATGTAGTTACACACCGTCATTATCAGGTATCCATTGTGGATAACAGTGATGTTATGATAAGGAAATTGTTTATATGGTAAGCAGTTAAACTTCTTCAGTGGCATAATGTGGTGGGAGGAGAATGGGCACCAGTCTGCAACAGAATTGAATATTTAAGCTTTAAGAAATTAGCCTAAAAGCTTTCAAAGTCCATTTGTGTATCTGCTACCATGTAAATAGATAGCTTAAATAAGGTTGGTTCAGACCAGGAATTGAACCTTGTTCTCTATTTTAGGATTTAATGGCTTTCTGTTTTTATCATGTGTATATGTTGTATATGTGTTATATGTATATACATACACATACACACGTATATATAATATATATTATCTATAAGAGGTAAAATACAGAATTTAATTAGAGATATATTTACCACATATCCAAAACATATCCAAGTAACTGTGGCAATGATTATGAAGAAATTGAGGTCAAATAAGAAAACAAATCATCTTTGGGAATTTATCTTGATATCACAACTACACGATTCTTTCTCAAATCTCTTACTTACAGGTCAGTAAAGTCCACATTACAGTTTCATTTGTTTTGTGCTGCTAATGCAGGTATACACACACAACACACACAAACCCTCCTCAAAGAAGGGGCTGATTTAAAAAAAAAAAATCCTATTGGAGTATTTGTTTCCAGTTCCAAATAAATCTTCTATAAAATGTGCTAGAGGGAACACAAAGATAAACTGCTTTTACTCCTGTCATTTCATTTAACACTAAAGAAATACTGAATGCTGAAGGAACTCTCAGAATATGTTGATGGATGAGGCAAATATTGAGTGTCCAAATTCTGAAGTCAATATTTACCTTGAGCAAGAATATATCTTAATACTTCCTCAAGCAAGAAACCGATATAACATATATCTGTGGCATCATATGTCAATGTATATATGTCATAGGTTTGACAGAATTAAAAAATTTTGGAAATTATCCTGGCAGGTTTCATCTGGAAATTTCCCTATTATGGTTACTCTATAGAATATTTTAGTTTGTTTTATTGTTTAAAGGTTACTACAAGAGTTCTGATTTTAACTGCTTAGAATCTGTTTCTATAATCAACTAGTGACTAATACATCAAAATAAATAAGTGATATTTATTCTCTTTCCTTAGACATAATGTTATGAACTTTATATGATTTTACTCTCCTACTAAATTATGAAAATGAAGTTCCTACAATAATACTTCAAGGTTTTAGACATAACAGTGCTTTTCATATATAAAGTGAGTCAATATTGATGCATATTCACAGATGCAAATAAAACTTAGGATGGACACCTTAGAAAAATGTCAAGGGGTTCCATTGTTAATATGTATTAGTTTCCTAGGGCTATTGTAACAAATTACAAAAATTTGTTGGCTTAAAACAAAACAAATTTATTCTTTCACAGCTCTGGAGGCTAGAAATCTGAAATCAAGGTTTCCACAAGGTTGGTTCCTTCTGGAGGTTCTGAGGGATAATCTATTGCTTACCTCTCTCCTAGCTTCTGGTTGCCTGAAATCCTTGGTGTTCCTTGGCTTATAGATACAATACCATAATCTCTGCTTCTCTTGTCTCATGGCATGCTTCCTGCATGTGTCAGTCTCTGTGTCTCCTCTCTTTTTATAAAGACATCAGTCAAACTGGATATTAAGGCCTCCCCATAATCTAGTATGACTCATTTTAACTTGATTATACTACAAATAACTTATTTTCAGGTAAGGTCACATTCAAAAATTCCAGATGGGCATGAATTTTAGGGAGATGTTATTAAACTCAGTACAATATGCAATTAGGCTCATGAGATGGATGGTCTACAGATACTCATTGTAGAGCTAGACCCACTTACCTGCCCATATTAAAGATATAGAATTAGTGTAGACACTTCTATTTCTGGAAATATGATAGACTAAATAACTGAATCCATTCAAATCCATTCAAAACTGGAAAATTTAAAATGCTGACTACAGTATTTATTAATGCACCTTAAATTTATAACTGAGTTATCAATAAAAGGAGGGAAATTCTCAGAGAAGAAAATTACGAGAAAACATGACCCTGGAGTGGTCATCAAGGACTAAAGCCAACTTCTGTCCTTAAGACACCTGCCATTCTTTGTCTACAGCTTTCTATTTTAAAAGGTTACATAAGTATGGGATGAAAAGTAAAGTCCAGGGCCTCTGTGAAAAGGAAAGTTGGATGGATGCCTTCACATAATTCCATGACCCAAAAGGAGATGTTATGGATGATTGTCTCAGTCTTGGTTCTGGATAAATGGAAGGACAAAAAAAATTTCCCCCTAAGATTTTCTAATCACAAACCAGAATTGAATTTAAAATAGTTCCAGATTGGTAGTGTCCCAGATGCCTAGCAGAAGGAAATATAACTCCTTCCTGGAAGAAATCACCTTCAGTCCAGAGCTCAATGTCTTACCATAGGTAAAGTCCCATGGAAATTGAGCCCACAGTAAAAGTCATAAAGCAAATAATGAAACAAGTCAGCATGAGAGTAAGAAATAATGACAAACAGAAACAGATCTATAAAGACTGCTGATTTTAGCTTTATATAATACAGAATATGAAATAAAAATTATTGAATAGGTTTAAAATTTAAAAGAAGGTATTTAAAATATGACAAAGAAACAAGAGACTGTAAAAAAAAAAAAAGAAAAAAGATCCAGCAGAATTTAAAAAGAACCTAATAGATCTGCTAGAAATGGAAAAAGAGTAACAATTAAAATAAAAAAAGTATTTTGTGGACTAAATAGTGCATTGGGAACACTAAAATGAGAAAGTGTGAACTAGAAAAATGCATCTAAAGATTTTTCCCATAATGCAGAAAAAGACAAAAGAGACTAAGATATTGGAAAGATAGAATGGAGAGCTTGAGACAGAGGAAATAGAGTACGAGAGAGAAATGAAATTCAAAGAGCTATTGGATGAGATACCCAGAATTGATCAAATATACAAAAAAAAATCAGATTTGGGGGTGGGGGCAAAGACATCTTACTATAATGAATAAAAATAAATTTGAACTAAGACACATTAGAATGAAACTTCATATGAATGAAAATAAAGAGAATATCTCAAGAGAAGCCAGGATAAAAAGGACAAACTGTCCTCCCCCAAATTAAACACACGAAAAACTAAATTGACATTGGGCATTTCCAACTGCCACAATAGAAATCAGAATTATATCCTTGAGCAACTGAAAAAAAAGATTGGCCCTCTAAAATCATATACCTAGAGAAATTATTATTCAATGAGAGTCTATTAAAAACACTTTTAGGAAAAGTAAAAACTGAGATGGTACAATTAATAGAACCTCACTAAAAGATTTTTTTTTTTAGATTATGCAGCAGGAATTACTAAAATGAACCCAAAAGAAAAGTCTAAAATACAAAACCAATGGTGAGTAAAGAAAATTCCAAATCCAAAAAGAGAAATCTAAAGAACTTTAACTATACAAAATAATATTAATGATATTTGTTTTGTGAGATTATAAAACAATATATAACTAAAATACTGCCCAACCTTATCAGTTATATAGTTTCTAACTGGAATTAATATCTTCAAAGATCCTTACGTTGTTTAGGTGGAAGGTATAAATGTATCTCCTAGTCAACAGAAAGGAGTAAGGTATGTGGCGGGGAGGTTGGGGGTTACAGTATAGGAAATGAAAAAAGTGGGACAAAGAGAAAACTCAAAATAAAATGGTAGAAATCAATCGAAATTCTATTAATAACTGCAACTTAACTTATGTGAGTTTGCTCCTTGGTGAGTCACAGATAGAAACTACATCAAGTAAAGTTGTCACACAAAGAAAACTTCATTTGCAGCAAATAAGATTACGGGGAGTAACTTCCAAAGCCATGACTCCCTGAGCAAGGGTAAATGGGTTTCTTTTATTTAGGGTTAGGATGAATATTTAGAAAGGAGAGCCTTGTTATCAAATGTAGAGGCAGGCATAAGGTCACCCATGTACCTTAAGGAAACATGCCTATACATACATTGCATGTTATGTAAATGAGGCTCCTCCTTTAGATGGAGATTTTAGTATTATAATGAGGTTAAAGTAACTGTCAGCCACTCCTTTGTCCATCTGTGCAGGTGTGAATTGGTGGTTAAGCTCAAACTGGTCTGGGTATTCTGGGCCTCCAGAGCTCTTCCTCAGGGCAGTCATTATTGCTGGAGGGGTAATTTTGGTTTCCATCATAGGATGCTATGCTTGTGAGGTCTTTTGCCTGAGTTAAGAGATAAACTGCAAAGAAGAGCTTAAGAAAAAGTGTGGGACAAAGGTTGGTGGGTAGAAGCAGGTGAGCAGTAAGGGCTAGGTCTTGGGGTCTAGCTGGTAAAATAACCACATACAAAAAAACCCCAAAAAACAAAACAAAACAAAAATTATCCCAGCTATGTAGTGTTTACAAAGACACACCAAACCTAAGAACAAATTTTAAAAGTAAAATCCTGGAAAAGTATGCAGATACATGCAAATCAAAGGAAAGTTAGAGTAGCCACAGTAATATCACACCAAAAGATTCTTAGGCAGGAAGCATTACTAGGGAAACAGCACTCTGCATTATTTTAAAACAAGGCAAATAATTTAGAAATCAATCACAAAAAGAAAACTAGAATTAGAATAGCTGGACTAAGCCCAGAGAGCTCAACTAATATTGTATAAACTTAGACGTTCCAAAGTTTCCTTGAGGATAGAGAGTTTGGTGACTTAGTTATCAGAAATATCAGGCCTTCCTTCAGGTACCTGGTCTATAAAGTGTTGTTAAGCATTGAGGTTGTCTTGAGACATAGCTTGTACTTGAGTCATGGATTCCAGACATTTTGGGATAGAGCAGAATGGACATAAAATGAGAATATTATTGATGGTGTGGGAAAGGGGAGATTTTCCTGAAAAGCTTTGGATTCCATTGCAATAAAGGTAAACAAAGAAAATATACTACTTACATTCAAAAGAAAAGTAAACTACCTAACCAAGAGCACTATGTGCTAAAATATTGGTTTAGGAATTGAAAAAGTAAGCTACATCATCATACAAGATGGTGGAGTGAATAGCTTTCTCTGATGCACCCTGAACCTTACCATATTTGATCACAGGTAAGAATTATATCAAAAAATTTAAGGGGGGCTCCTTTTAGAATTTTGACCAAAAATTTCATTTAGAGATTAGAAAGGATATCTTATAAATTAGTTTAAAAATTGGTCCATTTCTAGTAGATAGAATCTTTGTGACATGTTTTGTGATTATGGTAATTTATTTTATTTATTGTTAAATGCTGTGACTTATAAAACAGTTCAACAATTTTTTACAACTTAAGCTCTGATCAAAATCATGGGAAAGTTCTTTACATTTACATAAAGATTATGCCATCCATTCTCATTACCTTACATTATTAGCATTCAGGATTTTCTAAGCTTAAATTACTCAGAGAAATAATGTTGGTTTGCCTCAGAGTGGTGTCCTACTGTGTAAGTAAAATGGAATGTGAATAACAGCATTCAAATCTATGAGAATAAATATACAAGGATGAAGTTAAAATTTTCCAGGTATGAACCCATGATTGGATCTTTTTTATTTTATTTTATTTATTTATTTATTTTTAGATAATTTGAAGTGCTTGTCATTTTGGAGGAAATATCAGAGCTGCTTTAAAAAAATGTATGTTCTGGAGTCAGAATTACACAGAAACAGAAATGTAAATGTTTTCCTCTGTTTGACTAGTAACCATGTAAATGTAATTAAAAGACATAGTGGGCTATTTCCCGTTCTTGTAAGCTAAGCTCATTCTTGGATCCATTATAATGGTACTAATTTGCATCACATTATTTAACATATTGTTTTTTTTTTCCTCTCTAAGTAAGAAAAGGGTGCTGAATAGAAAATTTTAAACTTTTATTGTAGAACTTTCACTAAAATGCCTTAGGTAGAATGCCATTGTGAAAGTTAAAAGTAATCTTCAGAAACTTCTTTTAATTTCTGTTGCACGTTTTTGTCTACAGAGATTTTTCCATTAGTTTCTTCAGGGGGTATACATCTGTTATGCCCGCACATATCTGGAGCACTGCTATTTCTCAAATTGAGTACATGTGTATCATGTCTACATATACTCATCTTGATAGTTATAAATCAAAGGAAACATTTCAAGAAATCATCTGGTCCATATTCACATCTCTAGGCATAATTGCCTTGGAAAGAAGCCAGAAAAAGAATGGTCTGACTTACTATTAACAACATCAGAGAAAATGATTCCACACCTAAATATGGTCGTGTCCTCTCTACCATTCCAAGACTTAAAAACATACGTTTCTACCCATTTTAACTCAAATACTTTTTTGCCATTTAAAAAACCCATTGGTATTTGTTTCCTATGCTCATGATCACTCCTTGCAACTGCGCAGAAACTATTACAATAATTTTTGCCTGCACTTTCTTCCCCAAGTCCTGCTTCTTTTCACTGATCTTTGAAAACCAGTAAAACACTGTTCAAGATCTCATACATTTTTGTTGTAATATAGAGACACTAATGTGTTTAAAACATGTATGAAAAAAAAGTGAGGACTGAGTGAAGCAGGACTCTGGGTGGGAGAATTTTTGAACATTAGCCAGCAAGTCTAGGAGGAAAGGAAGATCACAGTAGTCATTTTCTTTAGATTTCTTACCCAGCACTGACACAATGTCGCTTATTTTTGTGACTCTACTAGAGCTTAAGAGTGTGTGTGTGAAACTATTTTACTTTCTCAAGCACTGAGAATGAGGTCATATTTCTTCCAAGATATAGTTATTGAGATAGATACATAGGTAGGTATGGTTGTTGAGCTATCAGAAGTCCTTCATATTGCCCACAGCTCATCATTTATACAAAGAAAAATCTTGTAATAGAAATAATGGAATAAACAATGAACTACAACAATGATTCATAAGTTCAAATAATCAGTGATAAAATGTAAATTATAATTGTTTTGAGTTTTTAAATTTAAGTTTTCAAAAACAAGTGACTTTCCCTCAAAACCTTGTCATATATTTTCCCTAAACTACTAGCCCTGTACATGCCATACATAAACCCTTCCTCTATGGTTTATATTCCTCAATTTTCTCTCTATTGACATTTACTTATTAATCTTAGAACTGACCAACTGAATAGAATACACTAAAACATAAATTTATTTACTGTGGGGAAAGCACTGTTAAGAACCATTTGAATTCAAGGGCGCCTGGGTGGCTCAGTTGGTTAAGCGACTGCCTTCAGCTCGGGTCGTGATCCTGGAGTCCCGGGATCGAGTCCCACATCGGGCCCCCTGCCAAGCAGGGAGTCTGCTTCTCCCTCTGACCCTCTTCCCTCCCATGCTCTCTATCTCTCATTCTCTCTCTCAAATAAATAAATAAAATCTTAAAAAAAAAGAACCATTTGAATTCAAAATGAATAAGCAAACACAGTGTTTAAGAATGTATTCTCTGGTAGAAGAAATGTTTTTAAAGCTGCCCATAAATGTTTTACCTCTTTCATTTGCAAATGCCAGTGGCAGGAATCCAAATTGGATTAACCCAAGAAGGGGAATTTATTGGCTCAAATAACTAAAATATGCAGTTGCCGCATAACACAATTCCAGGGGGCATCATTCATACAAAACACAAATATATGGTGTTCTGAAATACAGAATTCCTTTTTTTTAAGTTTTATTTATTTTTAAGTAATTTCAAGAATTAACGTGGGGCTGGAACTTGTGATACCAAGATCAAGAGTCTCATGCTCTTCTTCCGACTGAGCCAGCCAGGCACTCCAGCAATACAGAATTCCTAAATCTAGAGTCTCAAAAATTTTTATTAGAATTTGGACTTTCTTCATCTCTCATTCTTCTCAGTTCCATTTTAATCTGTGTTGACTTGATTCTCAGGCTGGTCCTGTTCAAGACATTAATTCTGTCACTAGAGTGACTCTAATAGAATATAAATACATCATTCTTTATAGTGTCAGAGAAGTTCAGGTATTGATACTTGATTGCTCTGCTCTGTTCACTTGGATCATGAGACAATTCTCTATGGGCATGAGAATAGGGTCAATCTTATATGAAATGGATGGTCTTGGTGTTTACCAAATTTAAAAGAGGCTGTCGTTAATACAGGCATATTGAATGGATGCTGAACAGGCAATATATATCAACTAAAGTAAATAAATATGATAAAGAAAAAAGTATATAAGTGTCATGAAGGGGGTTTGAAGATACTTCAGAAGGGTGGGTCAGCAGGTGGGGAAAATCAGAGTGAGTCTAATTAAGTAGATAGTATTTAATATGACATGAAAGATGCCTAAGGATATTGAAATTGAGAAACTAAAAAAAAAAAAAATGGTATTTCCAGATGAGTAAAATAAAAACATGAGAAAAGACATTGAGGCAAGAAATAATGGAATAAATACAGAAAACTGCCTGTTATATAACTATTAAAACTGTGATGAAACATAAGAATCAGAAAAATTGATTGGTAGCAGGAAATGAAGGGCTTTGAATGCCAGGATAAAAACTGGGGACTATAGTGACTAGTTAGTGATGGCTTTTGAGCAAGAGAGCCATATGTTCACATTTGAGATTTGGGAAAAGATTCATGTTGCAGCAACGCATAAAAGGCATTGCACCAGGAAAAGGCTATTTAGGAGGCTATGGCTGTAACCCAAGTAAAATATGAGGCCCTCAACTATGAAAGTGGTGCTGGAAAGAAGAGTGAAATTTACATGTCTTTTTCCTGTAACTTTCCCTTGACCTCTGTGCCTTCTCTCTATAACCTGGCACATGTGTATGAAAGATTGGACCTCCTAATGAATAACCCAATGAACTTTCTGAAGCCTCATCTTCTGTGACATTTTTTGTTATTAGTCCCCACTGTGAACCAGTAATTCTTTTAAAAATCATTTTTCTCTTGGCCCTCATGTTACTACCTTACAATAGAAAGATTAATCCATATCTGCATCCCTCACTTCTATAAACATTGAGTCTTTGAATCTCTCTCTCTCTCTCTCTGCCCTTTCTGCTGTGTCCCTCTCTCCTTTTCTCTCTATTCTCCTCTCTAATCTCTCACTCAGATGATCTTCTGCTCTCAAGCTGCTTCTTTTACCACCATGTGGCTGGCTGCCTCCTTAGTTGAGATCCCTGGCCCCAGCCTTGCTCTTGAACTGCAGACCCACATTTGTAATAATCCACCTGATATCTCAGCAAGAATACTGTACCTTCTAAAGCTTAACTTGTACAAAAACCAAATTTATCATTTTTTTATCATCACCCCTCCCCAATTTTCCCATTATTTTTCAATAATTTTATCATTCCATTAGGCCTAGGTCAACTGCTACTCATCCATGAAGACCTTTATGACATACCTGACTATGCAAGTGATTTCCTTTTCTAAGCTGCTATTGTACCTGCTGTATGCTTGTCATGTTATATGCATTAATATGTTCAGTAATTTTTTTGTTAATGGGACAAATATTTATTAAGTCTATGTGTTTAGACTCTATGCTAGTAATTGAAAAATACAACGTTGCACAAACCACCAAGCATTATTCCCCGCTTCCATGGAACATTTGTGTCCAGTTGTAATGTCCTTGTGTGTAGACTGTGTATCTGTATATAGCACAGGAATTGCCATATAGGGTTTTTGCAATAAATATTTGTTGGGTAAATTAATTAATATATGGATGAATCATCACAACTTTATCTTTTTCAATGTTGAAATATTTGGGGTGTTGGTGCAAAAATATTCACAGTGTAAGATTCTAGAGACAGGGTTATGTCATATACTTTTTTATAGAACCCACAACTTCCCAACTCACCGTATTTTATGTTTTTCCCTTTTGATCTTATAACCACTTGATTGTCCAAGATTGACAATGTATAAGTAACAGAATACATTGAAAAAACATAGGTCATTCTTTTGTTTACACATTTTAAAAGATAAATGATAGTATCTCAGAAAATAAGCTCATTTCCTGAAAAACTTTAGGTGGATTTCTTATTACATGAGTTCTTTTCAGTCATTTTGGAAACATGAAAAAGGTCCATGATCAAATATACATGAGAAAATGCCATGGAATTAACTTTATTTTCTAATCAGAAATGTCAAAACTTTTATCATGTACCAGGGTTCTCTGATAATTTAGTTCAATAAAAATTGTTAAGCCAAAAATTTGCATAGTTACTTGGTATAGGGAAGAGTTGAATAGGTTAAGAGAATTATGAAAATACCTTTTTTTTTTAACCGATTAATCACTTAGCTTTTTTTTCCGTGTAATTTTTTTCTGGAGTAGTTGCTATGAAATATTAAATATATGGCATACTGCTGCTGTTAGATGTTTGAATACAAACACAAATAACAACGTATTATTTTATTATTTGTTTCCTTTCATGCAGAACTACAGATAATATAGAGCTCTTCAATTAGCCTTAGTGACTGCCAATAACAAGATTATCTTTATCTTAATCAGGGTTTCTCAACCTTTACGCTATTGATATTTTATGCCAGATAATTTTTTGTTGTGGGGGCGGTCTTGTACATTATATACGTAGCATATATAACATCTGCCTACTAGATGCAAATGATACCCCCAGAGGTGGCAATTGATGTAGGAAAGACATTAAGGTTCCAAGCCAACAGCCAAGAAAGAATTCTTGAGACATCTTTAGTGCCAAAAGGTGATTTTATTAAAGCATGGGGACAGGACCCGTGGGCAGAAAGAGCTGCACTGGGGTCATGAGGAGTGGCCCATTATATATTTTCAAGTTGGGAAGGGGTTAGGGATAATGTAAGTCTCTAAGGAATTTTGGAAGCAAGGTTTCCAGGACCTTGAGGGGGCTAGTTATTGTTGGGAAAAGGTCATTACTTACCATCGTATAAAACCTGAGTCATGAGACCCTTCAGATGTATATCAGTGCGCCATATGCTTGGGGGATGATTGCCAACATGGATCTTGGTGGGTAGGGATAAAGGAAGTTTCCAAAATAATTTTTATGTTAAAGTACACTTACAAGATCCTTGGTAGTGGGGAGGGGTTCAAGCTAGTGTTGCGCTTTGCCCTTCGCAAAGTGTCAACATTGGGGCAGTTGAGTCCCTAGAGGAATGTCACTCTGCCTGTTTCAAGGACTTGTCAGTGGGCTGTAGGCAGTAAGGAAATTTGATAATTTTTGTTCTGCCTTTGTTTCCCACATCAACAATTACTAAATGTCCTTGGGATAAAGAGGTAAGGGGTGTGGAAATCATCCTGCTTGGGAAACAATGGCCTTAGTGATGTTGAATTATCCCAAACCTGCTGGAAATGAAGAATCACTTTTTAACATTTCCCTGAAACTGAAAAATGTGTTTCAAATTGACTATTTTATCTGATTTGTGTGATGGTCACACAATAAAAAAAATATGCAATCTTCTCCTTTCTTTCTCAGTGAAGATAAATCCTTCCTTGCTTTCCATCTCTGGAGATGTAAGTTGAAGAAGACTGTCAGTCCCTGGCTCTCTTCAGGGAGACCTGAATGCAATTTCACACTTCCAATCGAATCCTTCTAATGAGCCCTGCTTTATGAAAAATAAAATCACCATATGTAATGTGAAAAATAAAAATACATTAAGAGAAAAATCTTTTTTAACTTTTCCAAAATCAAAATAAATTCCACTCAGCCAAAGAATTTGTAACTATAATGTGGTTATTCTTAACAAGTAAGTTATACTAATGTTGTTTTTACTTTCTCTGAGATGAAAACTAAAAGAATTTCTGAGAAAATTAAATTGATATAAGCATATTGTTACATAAAAATATCAAGTATAATCCAGACACTTTTGAGCTTTCATTTAAATGAAGAAGCAAAAATATTTCATATTAGTTACTACTGTCTTGAGGAAGAGAAAACCCCACAGAATAAATGGAAATGTAGAGACTTATATTTATCTTGTAAATGCAGCTTCAAAGGTAACAATTGGGAATTTTTTCGATCACATTTGTATGTCCACTTGTTTGTTTTCACACTGTGGATTTAAAGAGCTTTCAAATAGCAATTCCCTGAGCAGAGTAATTTTGCATGTGCTGTTATGTCTTCTGTAATGGAGAAAACAGAGCTAACAGATGATGTTCCTATCATTTAAAGCCATTTTCTTTCACCTAAATAAAAAGAAATAAGGGAGGGGGGAGAAATCTCATCTGTGAGGCAGAAAAAAAAAGAAAGACAAAAAGTTCCATGTGTTGAGCAACTGTGATTATGACATATTGATCATTATATTTTCTACATTGAGGAAAAAATATAAAATAAATGGAATTCCAGGCAAGCCTGAATAATGACCAGTGGGGCACTATTCCACTGTGCGTCTCCAAAGATTTCATTAAATGCCATTATATTGTTTGCATCTGGTTTGGACTCCATAAGACAAGCAAGGGTTAGAAGTAGGGATGATAGTATGTATGTATTGTCCTCTAGAAGCTATAATTTTCCAAACTTACTAAAGAATCTACATTTAATCCAACAAGAACCCATGTTCTCAAGGGCCATTTTAAACAGATGTTCAAACAGCTTTAGATCATTTCCCAGTGAATCAATTTGATTTTTGATGCAACACTTTTTTTTTCTTATTATTAATGATTACCCTAGTTTCACACTCTGTTAGTTGGATTTTTAAGAAATATTTAATTTTGACTAATCAGCAGGGCTGTTACAAATATACATATAGAAGAGTATCTAAAATGTAGATAAATACAATATAGATAAAAAATACCTGTCACTATTTGTGATTTTTATGCGCATCCAGGGAATTCATTTAGTAGTCAAAACAACTTTGCTTGAATCTTTAAAGCATTTCTTCTTTCAGAACAGTTACAGAATTTATTTTCCTTTTTGTCATTTAATGACCAACAACAACTACAGTAAGCCATTGTAAGGTAAAACAAGCTTATAAATATTTAAGAAATTGGGTGCCTGGGTAACTCAGTCAGTTAAGCGTCTGCTTTCCTCTCCAGTCAGGTTGTAATCTCAGGGTCCTGGGACTCTGGGATCAAGCCCCATGTTGTGCGCCCTGCTCAGTGGGGAGTCTGCTTCTCCCTCTCCCTCTGCCCCTCCCCTGCTTGGCAGGAGCTCTCTGTCTCTCTCAAATAAATAAATAAATACGTAAAATCTTAAAAAAATTAATTTAGTACCCTGCATTAATACTTACATAACTTCATATTCAGCTGAAGTTGAGGACAAAAAAATAGTTCATCTTAACAGAACTTAAAAAAACTTCCATTATTATATATTAGGAATTTTTAAATGTCTTCCTATGTAATTTACCTTTTGTTAATTTATTATCTGTCTCCCCTACCTGAAATATAAATTTCATGAGATTCCAGAATTTTGTCTATGTTCATTGCTTTAGGTCTTAGAGGTAGCAACATGCCTGGTATAAATTTGGCACACAAATATTGTTTGAATGACTGAGTGTGTGACTGAATAGTCTATTCAAATATGATTCCAGAAAAAAAATAAAAAAATAGTTTGCCTTCATTTTTTTTTTAACAATAGAATGCTATACATTACTCGGGTGCTCACTGAGGTAAGTGACTTTGATCCCCTTTATCTATTTCACCCATCTTTCCAACCCGCCTCCCCTCTGGCAACTGCCAGTTTGTAATCTGTATTTAAGAGTCTGGTTTTTTGTTTTTTTTTATAGTTTGTCTCCTTTCTCTTTGTTTGTCCATTTGTTTGGTTTCTCAAATTTCATATATGTGTGAAATCATGTGGTATTTGATTTAATCTGATTGACTTATTTCACTTAACATTATACCCTCTAGGTCCATCTATGTCATTGGAAATGGCAGGATATCATTCTGTTTTATGCCTGAGTAATATTCCATTACACACACACACACACACACATACATACATATATTCTACACCTTTATCCATTTACCTATTGATGAAAACCTGGGTTACTTCCATATCTTGGCTATTATAAATAATGTGGCACTAAACACAGGGGTGCATATATTTCTTTTCAAATTAGTGTTTTCATTTTCTTTTTTTATTTAAGATTTTATTTATTTATTTGGCAGAGAGCACAAGCAGGGGGAGCAGCAGGCAGAGGGAGAGGGAGAAGTAGGCCCCCCACTGGGCAGAGACCCCCCAATGTGGGACTCGATTCCAAGACCCTGGGATCATGACCTGAGCCGAAGACAGACACTTAACCAACTGAGCCACCCAGGCGCCCCTAGTGTTTTCATTTTCTTTGGATAAAAACCCAGTAGTGGAATTACTGCATCACATGGTAATTTTATTTTTAATTTTTTGCCGAACTTTTCCACGGTGGCTGCACCAATTTGCATTCCTACTAACAATACGTGAGGGTTTCTTTCTTCCCATATCCTCACCAACACTTGTTATTTCTTTTCTTCTTGCTTCTAGCCATTCCAACAGGTAGAAGGTGATATCTCATTGTGGTTTTGATTCACATTTTTCTGATGGTTAATGATATTGAGCATTTTTCATGTGCCTGTTGGCCATCTGTATGCCTTCTTTAGAAAAATGTCCATTCAGGTCCTCTGCCCATTTTTTATTTGGATTATTTGTTTGGAGGTGTTGAATTGTATAACTTCTTTATACATTTTATATTAATGCCCTTACCAGGTATACCGTTTGCAAATACCTTCTCCCTTTCATTAGGTTGCGTTTTTGTTTTGGTGATGGTTTCCTTCACTGTGCAAAAGCTTTCTATCTTGGTGTAGTCCCAATACTTTAATTTTGCTTTTGTTTCCCTTGCCTAAACAGACATCTAGAAAAATGTTATAAGGCCAATGTCAAAGAACTTACCACCTGTGTTTTCTTCTAGGAGTTTTATGGTTTCAGGTCACATTTAAGTATTTAATTTGCCCTCATTTTTAAAAATGTAAATGCCAAAGTCTAACACGAAAACAATTTTGCTTATAAATCCAAACAACTAATAAATACAGGTGTTTATATTCAGATTGATCTGAGTATAAATTTTGGTGGTTGCCACAGACTTTCAATAACTTCAAGCAAGTAAGTTAACTTCTCTGAGTTTTATATTCACTTCCAGAAATGTTGGGAAATCACTTAAAGGGAACAAAATTCCTAGTAAATGCCAAATGGAAACAGAATACTACTTTATGGGATGTCTTTTTAATAATTACATCACTGAGGTAACTGAGAAGTTATGTATTCGCACACCCTGAACAGAAAAAATAATCTATCATTCACTTAAATCTACCTATTCCACGTCATGTGTGGCCTTGCAAATAGTAGGCCTACTGTGTGGTTGATGCAGTTTCACTTTGGATTTTGTGCCTTGCATAATTATAGCAATAGTAACATTATGCCTACTGTTAGAGCCTATTAATCCATCCTTATATGGGAGTAGGAAGAGTACTTTTGGACAGCTTTTCTTAAGGTGATATAAAATAAAGATCTAGAATCATGAGATACTCTTTCTACTTTCTTTTTTCCATTAGTGAAATTATAAATTAAATTTGAGGCAGGTAGGTAGAAAAGAAATTATACAGACAGAGCAATACAACTATGGTTATTTTTTTGATGCCAAGATATCAATACTGAAAGTGACAAGATTAGTCAGTCACCCAGGTAGATTTATCTAATCATTCGCAAGTGATTATTTCTGATTAAGTTCAGTGTTCAGAAGCAGTTGCTTTGTAGGAATAAAGTCAGTGAAGTCAGTCACACTGGGTTCTAATCTAGAATTTACTACATAATAGTTAGACAACATGAAACAAATTATTTAACCTCAACTTTCCCAAACTCATTATCTTAACTTGCCATTGTCACTTCAGCATAGTATATTTTGATTAATTTAATTTCTTTGAGATATTATATGTTAAGATTCAGTGTCCAAGTGATATTTGATATTTAATAAATTATAGTTACTATTATTGTCTACCTAAACCTACACTTTCACATCTAGCATATAATAGAACTCTATAGCTAAAGCCAAGAATAACAAGCTAAGGATATTTTAGCATCTTGGAGGCAACTGCCAATGACCCACTCTGTAACCAAGCTCCATTTTAGTTTATTCTTTCATCAGATTATATTCTATTTTTTGTTGCCATTTTGCCTATTTCACTTACCTGTGATTATTCTCTTACTGGCTTGATTCCTAGCACTCACTAAAATTTATGGCTTAGAAATTCCTTTTTAAAATTCTGGTTAAAAATACCTTACTCTCAACTCTCAGTATCAAATCTCTGCTTACCTAAAGCTCTCCAGTGTCAAAGGTTTGCAAAAACCATCACGATGATTTACACTGGGTAAGAAATCTAATTCTGTTTTAGTTAGAATAGACACCCCCAAATATATAACGGCTGTAAACAATAGAAATTTATTTTTTATTCATTATAACTTTTCTTTTTCTAATCATAATTTTTAAAAGTTTCCCCTCCATGTAGTAATTCAGGAATGCAGCTTCTCTCCATCTTGTGGCTCCAGCATTCCCTACATTTTTATTGTCATTTGCATCAAGCCCTCCAAAAGGAAAGAGAATTGTGGGTTAGAAAGAACACACATCACTTCAACTTTATTTCCCTTGGCTAGAATTCAATCATGTAGACCTCCTTACTGAAGGGAATGCTGGCAAACATACTCTAGTTGTGTGCCCATAAAGTAAAGGAGGGCATGGATTTTAGTAAACAGAAAATATCTTTACCACAATCATTAAATCTAGCTTTTAATGATCTATCATCTATCTATCTCATCTATCAGTTTCCTTCTGCTCTAGACTTAGTACTTTCTTTCCCCCAAATATTTTTATGGCATTGAACTTGCAGCTTCCTCTTGCCTGAAGTATTCTACCTTTAGATTATTCATTCCTTTATCTTTCTTATCCTTTAGATCTCATTTCCAATGTCACCCCTGGAAGCCATTTTTTTTTTAATTTTCCATTCTAAATTCCAACCTACAGACATTTCCTTTCATATCACCTTGTTTAACTGCCCTGAGAACACTTACCTTTCTACAATAACTTCTGAGGGTAACTATGTGAAGTTGGGCCAAATTTTATAGGCTAAGGGCACAGTCCTTCACAAAACTGCCATCCTTTCAGACACTAGCCTCAAGCTTGAGGGTTCCTAGGCCACCTGCAATTTCTGTCAAACTATCTGCCGGTTTGGGAGTTCTCATTACCCCCTCAGTTTTGATAATTCACTAGGACAAATCATAGAACTCAGAAAAATGCTCTACTTACAATTACAGTTTTATTATAGCGAAAAGCATACAAATAACAATCAGCCAAAAGAAGAGATACGTGGGATGAGGTCTAGGAGGGTCCCAGATTACAGCTACTTGTTCCCTCACCCACGAAGTCAGGATGAGTCACATCCCCCACCCCCACACATTAATGTATTACCAATCCTGGAAGCACACCCAAGCTTTACTGTTCAGTTTTTATTGGGGTTTTATTAAATTTATAGGCAATTCAATTCATTGAGTCATTGGCCCTGTGGTTGAACTCAATCTCTAGCTTCTCAGAGTTTGACTGCTATTATTTGGCTCAAAACCTAATACTCTAATCACATGGCCAGTCTTTCTGGCATGGCCAGCCCTTATTCTAAGTCTTCTCACTAGTGTAAATAATCCAGGAGCCCACCATAAATCATCTTATTAGGGTAAATTATCAGGATCCACCATGAATAAAAAAGACGCTCCTATCACTCAGGAAATTCCAAGGATTCAGAGGCTACCTCCTAGGAACTGAGGCAAAGGCCAGGCAAATTCTTTATTATACAACACTTTCTCTGAAATGATTTTGTACATTTATTTTTCAGTCTCTACTCTTCCTAAGTTTAATGAGGCAAAAAATCTTGTTTACCTTGTTAGTAAGTACAGAAAAGTAATTTGTAAATAGGTAAGTATTTATGAAATGAAAAACTATAAACTATCAATTCTGACCTGGCTAGTTTAATAGAAAATTTTGGCAACCAGTTAGTTCTTGAGGCAACTTTAGGCTATGGTATATGGGCCCCCAAATCATAGCTTAATTGAAGTTTTAATTATGTAGAGAAATATGTTTTTACTCTTTGCTGTTTGGTATTGAATCTTAACACTACTACTTATGCATTGCTCTGTGCTTCATTTTCCAATTTCAATACAGTGATAATAACCCTACTTCTTTGTGAGGGTCAAATAAATGTCTGAAAAGCTGTTTGAAGGGCACCTAATATATTAAAATTTTTAATAATCATCATTTATTATTAAAGATACTGTGATTTGGTGTAGAAAGGTGTTGTCATTGAAATGGGAGAGTCACTGAAGTAAATCAAGCATCATTATTAACCTTACAGAGATTAGCACAGACCAGCCAACATATTCATTAAATAAATTTTCTTTTCAGAAGAAGTCCTTGATTGATGTTATTTAACTTTATTTGAAATTCACTATATTAGATGTGCTGTGGGATAATCAGATAGACTATCTCTTAAAACTATAAAAAAAATCTAGAAAAAGAAAAAAAGATTCATTGTCAAAAAGATTATACCCAATGTCCTTGAAGCCAGAGAATGTATATTAAGATTTGTCTCTCTCCCAGTGTCTTAACTGTCACCTGATAGTAAGATCTAAGTAAATAAAATCAATTTAGTCGATCAGATAAATTAAGCAAATTTGTATATGTAAAACTATGTGTACTACACTTATCAGGTTATATACATTTATGAAATTATGCCATGAAAATGGTTCCCAGGTCAAAAAATAGTCAAGGAATTCAGTGCTGGACTTACCATTTTAAATATTCAACTGTTGGGGTGCTGTGGGTGGCTCAGTCGGTTAAGTGTCTGACTCTTGATTTTAGTTCATGTCATGATCTCAGTGTCATGAGATCGAGCCCTGCATTGAGCTCACGCTCAGAGGGGAGGTTGCTTGAGATTCTCTCTCCCTCTCCTTCTGCCCCTCCCCTTACTCACATGTGTGCACACCCATGCTCTCTCTTTCTCAAATATATAAATCTTTAAAAAATAAATATTCAACTGTTGATTATGACTATACTAAAATTTAATGTATAAAACCAAAAGATGTGCTAATAAAAAATAATTTTTATTTTAGCAGTTTCAGACTTTTTTTAAATGTTTTATTTATTTATTCATGAGAGTCAGAGAGAGAGAGAGAGAGAGAGAGAGAGGCAGAGGCAGAGGGAGAAGCAGGCTCCCCACTGAGCAGGGAGCCCAATGCGGGGCTCAATCCCAGGACCCTGGGATCATGACCTAGCTGAAGGCAGATGCTTAACCAACTGAGCCACTCAGGCACCCCAGTTTCAGACATTTTTAAGTATGCAGTTATTACTTTTATAATTAATAAAGATTAAAAAGTTAAAAACAGTAACTTTTGGTTTTTATATCAGATGAAATTTACTGAGGAATTTAATGGTATTTCTCACAAAATTAAAAATGACCGCATTTAGGAAAATCATACATTTTCCTTCCTACACCAAGAATTTCATGTTGAATTTCATTTCAAAACAAAGGCATTGCATTTTGGGTGCTGTAAAGAGCTTCTGAAGACTTCTTAATTCATGCAATAGATTATTTATTGAATGCCTAGTATGGCCAGGCCCTCTCCTCTCCTAGATTCTAAGACATAGTATCAAATAATACAGAAATTCCAGTCCCCATGCAGCTTTCATTTGAGTCATGATACCGACTACTTTGGGGGAAGAAAAAGATCTACAATTTAACAAACAGAAAGCCATATATCAATTTCACCTTATCATTCTATACTTAGTATTCCTTCAGTATTTGGGCACATATTTATTTTGTGCCTCCTAAGTGTGAGATATGTGCTTGATCCTAAGGATAAAGTAAAAAAAGAGATAGGTGATTGGTGTCATAATGAAGCAAAGAAAATACAGGACAGAATTTCATGGATAACAGAATTTTTAAATAACTCTACAAATAATGGCTTGATTAAAGTTTCTATGACGGTGATAAATACATTTTTACACTTTCTTAAATTTGCAAGGGCCTACCTAAAGGAAGACCTTTCCTTCGTTTAAAGAGCTGAGTTTCTGAAAGACTGCATTATTTACTCTAGTTAAGGATAGAAGCAAGGATAAAACACATCTCCTGAGACCACAGCCAAAATTCTCTCTACCTTAACACCTTCCTTTCAGTTTCTCATGAAAATAAGCTCCACAGTATGTTTGGAAAGATTCACACCCTGAAATCTTGATGTCTGAAAATGTTAACCAGATTATTTAGCCTACTTTTCATACTGATTTTTCTTTTTTTTTTCTTTTGCAAATGTGTGTTCTTTGGGACAAGAATGGAAGAAAAAGCCTTGTTCACTGATCAAATTTTAAGATCCCATAAAGACAACAGAACCAAAGCATTCTGGGCACCATTGTCAGTATCCACCTTCAGTTGAGTGGGTTAGAACTCTAAACCAGAAAGAAAATGTTCCTTCTCTCAGCATCCTAATCACATCTTTCATATTTTCAGTAATCAGGGTGACAATCAGGGCTTTGTTGTTTTTTACTTCAAGTAATATTGCCAGATAAAATAGAGGATGTCCAGTTAAGTTTGAATTTCAGATAAACAATAATGTTTCACAAAAGTATGTCCTATGATACTTTTATTTGCTAAAATTGTCAACCCCACTTTGGAAAGAAAGCAATTGCAGTTGCTCTGGTCAGTGAAAGATGTGATCGAAAGAAAAATTTAAAACAGAAAAAGAATTCTATAGCATTTTTTTTTAAGATTTATTTATTTGACAGAGAGAGACACAGTGAGAGCGGCACACAAGCAGCGGGAGCAGGAGAGGGAGAAGCAGGCTCCCCACCGAGCAAGGAGCCCGATGCGGGGCTCGATCCCAGGACCCTGGGACCATGACCTGAGCCGAAGGTAGGCGCTTAACGACTGAGCCACCCAAGTGCCCCTCTATAGCATTTTTCTGACACACTTGCACTGAACAGTTTTTTTAAGTGCAATAAAATATTAAAGTATGGAAATAGTTATATGTCTGACTGATGATTCCAGTTCCAAGACATTCATTAAAGAGTGGCTCAGCTTCAGTGATATATGCCACCCATGAAAATTTCTTCAAAATTCTCTCAATGAGCTGTTGCTCTGCCTAGTATTGATTTTGTATCTGTATTTTAGGGTGAGTCAAGTGGAGCTGTTCTCAGTTTTCTACACATTTGGCATTTATATTTCTATACTGACTGGGCCTGACAAACCAAAAAATAGATTCCCATCCTTACTGTCACTTTCTCCTCAGCTGAATTGTAATGGAATAGAATAATGAATGGTTTTACAATGAATATTTTGTACAAAACCTTTGCTAAATCTCCTTGTTCTGTGGCCAATGTTGTCTATCAGTAGCATAGTGATGATTTTTTTTAAAGATTTTATATATTTATTTGAGAAAGAGAGAGAGAGCATGAGCAGGGGGAAGGTCAAATGTAGAGGGAGAAGCAGATTCCCAGCTGAGCAGGGAGCCTGACTTGATCCCAGGGCTCTGGGATCATGACCTGAGCAGAAGACAGATGCTTAACCGCTTAACCAACTGAGCCACCCAGGTGCCCTAGCATAGTGATAATTTTATTACCACAGAGGAATATGCCCTATGGTATATTGAACCTGCTAATTCAAAAATTAAAAGGAGGGGATGCCTGGGTGCCTCAGTAGGTTTAGCTCCTGCCTTCTGCTCAGATCATGATCCCAAGGTCCTGGGATCGAGTCCCACATTGGGCTCATTGCTCAGCAGGGAGACTGTTTCTCCCTCTGCCTGCCCCCCCCCCCCCCCCCCCCCGCTTGTGCACTCTCTCTCTCTCTCTGACAAATAAATAAATAAAATCTTAAAAAAATAAAGGAGAAAATACTTAAAAATATAAACTAAAAATCATATACTCAGATGCATATGTTATTCAAAAGCATATACCTGAAGAGATCAAAAGGTCAGTGATCTTGTTAGTCAAATCCTTATTGATTTTCAAAAGGTCAGTGATCTTGTTAATCAAATCCATATTGATTTTTATAGTAAATGAACCTATATTTTCAAGTATAAATCAATACTGATAGAAAGAGTTGTTTCTTTAAATGAGCATTTTCTTTCACATAATTCCAGTTAATACCTAGTTTTCTCAAATTAAAATGCTCTAATTTTATTGATGAACTATAATAGTGAATGTTTTCCTGTACCTTCTTTAAAAATATCAAAATTAAACAAGCTATAATTCCACTATAAAGTATAATTTCAAAGTTGTATCTTCATTTAAAAAACCCCACATTGTTATAAAACTGAAAAGGGTGCTGCTATGCTCAAAAAAAAGTAATGTGTAAAATGTTATGAAACTAAAAGAAAATGGATTTTTAGAAATCTCTTTTTAAATATCTTAACCATAGCTGCTAGATATTGATACCTATCTTCATGAAGATAAGAGCTGATTATAGAGGAGAATCCCATACACCTAACGTGACATCAAACAAAAAGATCAGAAATGGAAAGCACGTAGAAGAATCACCAGCAAGATTGATTAAGTAATCAAAGATCAAGAGTCCTGCCATTTTAAACACTGGTTTGCAGTCTAGGAAAAAGGAATACTGCAGAGACCAGGGACTAAACCTAAATTCATTCATTGGCTGAATTAGATTAAGAATGTAACATTTACACAATTGGAAAATTTCCAATTTCACTCTATGTCAGTGGTGAAAATCTTGACACTTCTCTCTGAGGAGTATTCTAACTCATTATAAATTATTAGTCAAACAGGTGTAAGTTGCATCTTAAGTATCTTCAGCAGTGCTTCTATCTGGGCTTAGATAGCTCTAAAGGGAATAGATCTTTCAAGTTTATTCCAGTCTAACTCTTGAGCTGTTCTGGCTGAGAGAAAAGGAATACCTTGCAAGGTGAGTAAACAAACAAAATACATCTAGAAGATGGGACAATCCCAAACCTCTAGGTCAAAAACATATTTTATATGTCTATATAGTTGATAGGCATATAATTTATACAAAATTAAATATAGAATTTTCAGAAGTATTTTACTTTCCAGAAGTATTCTACTTTTCAGAAGTATTCAACTGAAGGAAGAGCCAATGGGCAGTTGGGGAGGAAGCAGAGATGAAACAAGGTATTATTTACTGAAATTGTGCTCCATTTGATTTGAGTGGGGAGAGATCAGGTATTGTTTCTTACAGAGAATAATGTGCATGACAGGGAAACTGTAAGTTTTAGCATACTGTTAAAGAAATAGCCCTGAAATGAATGGATATTTTAATTTCATTTCAACAAAATTTTCTGAATTGGTTAGATATAAAACACTGTATTCAGAACCACAACAACCGCAAACAGGATAATTCATGGAAACTATTCATAGAAAAATTTTAGTAGTACATGTATAAAACAATGTGCAGGTTCTATAATGCACTAGAAAACCTACTCTAGGGCATTCACAGAAAAACATTCATCTGGACAATCATTCCTTTCTCCACAGTGCCTAGTATGTTTCCTGGAAAATTCAATAAATAATTATCTAATTAATGCATAAATGAGTTGTGAAATACCAGAACAGAGAGTAATTAATTCTGCATGGGGAAGTCTGGAAAGGTTTCAAAGAGAAGCTAACATTTGAATTGGGTCTTGAAAGATAAATGAAATATTAACAAGCAGTTAGAAAGAGCAGAGCATCCAAGCCAGAAGCAACAACATGCAAAATAGGCGCAGTTTCCTATTGTCTTCAGGAATAGTATTCAGTCTGGTTTTGTTGAGCTGTAAGTTGTATATAGTGTGAAAATGTAAACTGAAGCCAGATAATAACTAATGATCTGAATTCAAATCAGTTTTAATTTACCATAACAATGTAAATTCATGCAATTTATTTTAACATTTCTGGGCTTAAATGCCTGATATTTTTTTAAAAATTTTAAAGTGTGTTCATTCATTTAACATGTATTAATCAAGTCTTACCATGAAGGTGTCACTGGTCTAATCACTGGAGCACAGCCTCAAACAGAAGACAAATATCCATTCTTATATGGAAAGTACAGCTTAGTAAGTGTTACAGATGGTTAGAGAGACAAAAAAAAAAAAGCAAGTGTAACAAAAATCTGCAATATTTATTTATTTAGAAATATTTATTGAACAGCTCTGTATGCCAATCACCATTTAAAACATATACACACACATAAAATCCTTGCACTATAGATTTATGTTAGATAAAAAAGTTAAGATTTAAAAAAAAAAGAATCTGAGGCTAAAGGGTTACTAAAGCCAGTTTTATTTTATTTTTCCTCCAGCCCTGAATCCAGTTTTAGAGAGTTAGGTAGTTCTAATAGAATCAGAAAAACTTCTAAGAAAATAAGACATTTGAGCAGAGACCTTAAAAAATGAGGAAAGTAAATCAAAAGAACATTGTGGAAGAAACCCAATATTGAGTATCTTTGTTGTGGTACAAAAACATCTGTGAATAATGTACCTGGAATAAGTCAAATGAGGGAGAAAATCAGAAGCTAATATTAGAGAATGATCTGGGGCCATGATTATGAGTTCTTCATTAGCCAATGGAATAATGTGGGAACATATTTGACGGTTTTGAGCACAGAAGTTACTGGATCTGATTTATTATTTTACATAACCCAATTGCTGTGTTGAAACTAGAGCAAAGTGTAGAAACAGAGAAAGGAGTTATGTGTGATTATAATAATCCTGGTAGGGGATGATGGGGGCTTGATCTTATTCTATATGATTTACAGAGGTAGAATCAGTGAGATTTGTTGATAAATTGAATGTGAATAATGAGAAAATTGGAATATCAAGAGATGCATTTGATATAGTACATCAAATATGATCTAAGCAAATGGAAAGACAGAGTTGTCATACACTCAGAAATGAGCATCTTTGTGAGGGAAAGAGCAGAAGTTCAGTATCATATACATTAATACTGGGGATACCTAGTGGCATATTCAAGCAAACAACGTTAAACAAGCTGTTGAAATTTTTAAATATGGAGTTCAGGAGAGTGGCCTAAGCTGTAAATGTGAATTTGAAGCAATCAGTCTTTGGATGGCATTTAAATATACATTCTGGGTAAGGTCAAAAGATTGTCAATAAAAAAGAAAAGTACAAAGATTGAACCAAATGGTATTGCAGTGTTTAAGGAATTCGGGAAAAGAAGGAGAAAATTGCAAAGAAGAAATGACTAGTAAAGTAGGAGAATCAAGGGAGATTGATAGTCTGCATTCAACTGTTAGAAGAATTCCAAGTAGTTGTATGATTAGCAATGTCAGAGGCTGCTGAGTGGTCAAACAAGATGTGAAATGAGAGCTGACCCTTGGGTTTCCACAATGTAGAGATCACTGGTCACCTTGGTCGGAGTGGTTTCAGTGGAATGATGGTGACAACAAAATATACTGAAGTGGGTAATATAAGAATGGGAGGAGATGAAATGGAGCCATTGAAACTCTCTGGAGAAGTTTAGAGATTTGGGATGCTAGATAGAGGGAGTGTGGGGTTAAGGGAGAAGAATTTTAAGAAAAAAGCTAACGTAATACATTTGTGTTCTGTTGGAAAAGATAGCAGAGAGGGAAAACTGATGACACAAAAGAGAAAGTGAAGAAAATCAGAAGTGATACCCTCAAGGAGATGAGATGGACAAGTGGAGGAGTTGGCCTCAGTGCAAGAATGATTCATCCACTGTAATTAAAAGGGAAGGAAAAATATTTAGGTACAGACTCAGGTAGAATGATATATTTAATGATAGGATTTTTGGAAATTCTCTTCTAATTGCATCTATTATCTCAGTCATTGAGAAGCAAAATTATCAGCTGAGAGTATGGAGAAGAAAGAGTTGTGAAATAGTCATGAAAAAAGTAAGAGTAAATTGACTAGGGAAATATAGTAAAATTGCCTGGGAGTGCTAAGGGCCCACTGGAGATTCCTGGTCATGAAATTAAAGTGAGATCAGCCAGCATGGTTTTCTGCTTTTGTGTAGATATAGTGAACTGTCACGGAGTTGAGTAGGTGGCAAAATGAATTAAAGTATTGCAGTTGTTATAACAGTTGCTGAGGTTGCTACAGTATTCAAGTAACCAAATATATATGAAAGAACTTTGAAAGCTATAAAGTACCATGGAGGTATACTTCATCACCAGGGTCCAGTACTGTAGGTTCCTATGTAGTAGCTTTGTTTTATGAATGAAAGTCAGACTGCCAATTATTGGTGCCAGTCTTTAAAGTAGATCAAAGATGCCTAGTAGCCTCACAAGTCTTGAAACCTGTACCTGACAGATCATAAAGTAAGTTAAATTTCACATTACAACATAAAAAGAATTAAAAGGACCTGGCCAAGAATTTACATATATAACTGAGCCAAGGCCTGTAGCATTTTCATTTATCGGGATGCTTGCAAACTCCCTTGAAGCCAATATTATTATGAGATTCTAATAGACAAATTTTGCTTTAGGATTTAAAAAGTCCATGCTTTCTCTATATGTCATGTTAATAACTTTCCTTCCATGAAAAAAAAAGGATGCTTTTGCCAGTTATTTCCCTGAAGATTCCTCTGTGAAACAAGTGTTCCACTCCAAGAAATTCTTTTCATATTGCAAGATTAGATCAATCTCATTCATTACCATCACCCTTGGCAATCCCTGTAGGACTTTTTTGGAATAATTGAGTAATTCAACAAATTCAACAATGGTTTCAGCTTTCCCATAACTGAAGAATGGTTTTTTAGAATCTTCATTTTCCATTCAAAGCTTTGGGAAAGGAATTGCAATTTTAAAGGCAAGAAAGAATATACATTTGACTGAATGGATTTTCAGTGTTTGGCTTGAAAATAATGTCTTTCCAAGCAAGGTAACATTTTCTCATTTCTTTTCAATCATTTTACTTTTAAACTTTCTAAACTGCCTCTTAGTTTCATATATAATTTTATATTTAAACACACATTCTTTCTTAGATAATTATGTTCACTTATTTTATGATGATGTTAAAATTGATATTTTGTTGCTAAAATATTTTTATCATATTTGATTATTAAACTGTTAATACTAGATTGATAAAAATATCAATATGATGAAAATGGTCATGATCAAGAGAATTCTTAAAATGCTTCAACTAAAATGCACCATTAATTACCAATGTAACTATTGTATAGTTTACTCAAACATAAATTCCTAAGATCAATCAGCAAGAGTTAAAAAAAAAAAGAGAAAGAAAACTAATTACTAATATTTATGTGCTTACAATAGGAACAGAACTATTAGTCAAATATGTCGTGATTGCAAACTTAACATTGTAAGTTACAATAAATACCTGAGAAAATAACTTGGTTTAACCCAAATTTCAATATTTATAGATGCAATTCTGATTATTTAAGTATGTATAATTAGAATTTTTGATGAAAATATTGTATTGTAATCTTATAATCCACCAGGGAAAAATATGAGAAAATTGCATTCAAGTGGATAAAAAAATTAAATGGAAATAAGGATTCTTCTCAACATATTAAATATATTTAAAATAAAAAAATCTTAGGGGCACCTGGGTGGTGCAGTTGGTTGAGTGCTGACTCTTGGTTTCGGCTCAGGTCCTGATCTCAGGGTCATGGGATCGAGGCGCATCAGCCTCTGGGCTCATGGTGGAGTCTGCTTGAGATTCTCTCTCCCTCTCCCTCTACCCCTTCCACTCATATGCTCTCTCTCTCTCTCCCTCAAATAAATAAACAAATCTTTAAAAAATATCTTAAATTGTTAAGCAGTAAGAGCATAGCATCAAAATACTGTATTGGAAATGCTACAAGGGGTTAGTCTAGAAAGAGCTCATACAATTCTTCCCCTTTTTTATGGAAATGAGAGAATTCTGGTCCAGAAAAATTTCCTACCTAAGTTACAAAACTCTACCAAGTCCTCCAAATCTACTTCCTCCATGTTTAATAAGTAATCACACGTTCTAAAAAATTAAAACCATAGAAAATATAGGCATATCTAAGGTTGAGGCAAGATGACAGGTACATATCCTCTGAGGATGGAAGAGAATTTTAGCATTATGTATCGGGCAATACACTGGCAAAAGTATCTTTCCTAAGTATCATGGAGGCAGGGAGGAGGAATAAGGACATTCTCAGATAAAAGCAAAAAAAAAAAAAAAAAAGACTTGTTGCTTAGCAAACCTACCCTTAAAAAAAGGGCTAAAGGGAATTCTCAAACTAGAAAGGAAACAAAAGCAAAGGGAGACATGGAACATCAAAAAGGAAAGAAAAATATTGGAATTGTTAAAAAGACTATTTACTTCTCATGAGTCCCTTAAATTATATTTGATGATTGAAGCAAAGTTATAATATCATCTCATGTGGTGCTAAAGGTATGCAGAAGAAATTCTTAAGACAATTACATCCCCAAGATGGGGAGGGTAATGGGACCTAAATGGAAGGAAGCTTTCTACATTTCACTCCAAGGCCATATAAAACATCAGTATCAGTCAACTCTGATAAGTTATGCATGTCACCACTATAGCAAGCGCTAAGAAAAGTATGCAAAGTGATATACTTGAACACACTACAGATAAAAGAAAATCTGAGAAGGTGAGAAAAGATCTGAGGATGCTGTTATGAGTATCATAAAAAATATACACCCCTTGAAAACATGGTCATTACAGATCTTCTTCCTGGTAGACATTTTGAAGAAATCATTTCTGTGTCCTGGATAAAATATATCCCTTTGAAACAAGCTAGACATATTACACTGCTCACTCCAAATGGACCCTGCTGGTTTTGTAGCCATAAAATATTTCTCAGATTATTATGAATAAGATTTGTTTTGACCCCCTATAAGTAATTCCAGGACCCACAAGAGTTCATGAGAGATGGCAGAAAAAAGTGCTTAAAAATGCTAGTCTATAGACTGGCCCCAAAACCTAATTTTCTCTATACTATAGATGAGGAAGTAATTATATGAATTAATGAATATGTTCTTGTGAGGAGTAAATGACACACAACTGAATTTTGGATCACACCTTTTTCAGAAGTTGAGTATTCCCTAGATAAATACAAGCTTACATCAGTATTTTTTTTCATGTTCGGTAGCCTCCTTCTTTTCTAAATGAGTGTTGTCTGATGTCTCCCATATTTAGGAAACTAAATATATCACCACTGATAAAGCATGAGATTAGCAAACTTTTTGTATAGTCAGTTAATAAATAATTTAGGTTTTGTGGGCTACCTGGGCTCTGGAAAATGCTTAGTTCTGCTGTGTAATATGAAAGCAGTCATGGGCAATATGTAAACCAATGGGCGTGGTGAGATTTCAAGAAAATTTTATTTACAAAAACAGGTGGTGAGACAAATTTGTCTCACAAGTCATAGTTTACCAACTCTGAGAAGGGGACTTAAAATTGAAACTTCTATAGCAGGGTCTAGAGACTTTCTCAGAAGTGTTCTGCCTATTCCATTGCTTTGATTAATAGCCATTGCCTGAAAAAAGGAAATTTTATTAAGCATGAATAAAATGATGCCACATCTCAGTCAGTCCTTCCTATGACATGAATGCTTTTGTTTCAGTTATGATTAGTTTTAAATCTTCACGTGGCTTTCTCTTACGGTGAGAACTATGAAATATTTATTATTTATTTAATAAATGCCATCTTGTGACAAAAGAATGTATTATTCAAACTCATAATAAATCATTTTAGTCTCACTCGTTTAATGTTTTATAAAAGAAAGCAATGTAGAGTATAAAATCTAAGTCTTATCTTTATAGCAAATGAAAGTAAAAGAGAGAGAGATTAGGTAACTTACACATTAAATTGCTAAATTTGTGTCACAGATAAGAAATAGCACTGAGGCCTGGCCAAAAGATCAGTCTTATTTTGTTATTTTGAAGTTCAAAAATATATAATCATGTCCAACAGATTTTCAACTGAGTTACAAAAGCAATTCCAAGGAGAAAGGCAGCCTTTTCAATAAATATTGCTGGAGCAATTGGATATCCAAAGGCAAACAAAACAAAACAAAATAAAAAACTACCTCAATCTAAACTTCATACTTTATATAAAATTAATTCAAACTGGATCACTGGCTAAAGCGTAAACCCACAAAACTTTTAAGGAGAAAAACAACAGAAGAAAATCTTTCAGAACTAGGACTTGGGCAGAGTATTCTTAAACTTGACCAAAAGCAAAATCTGTAAAAAGGAAAACTGATAAATTGGACTTTATCAAAATTAACAACTTTTGCTTTGTGAAATACCTTGTGAAAAGGATGAAAAAACAAGCAACACACAGTGAGAAAATATTTGCAAACCACATATCCAATAAAACTCTAATATCTAGAAAATACAAAGAACTCTCAGAGGTCAACAGTAAAAAAGCAAAAAAGTCAACAGGAAAATGAACAAAAGACAGATATTTCACCAAACATAATACATAGATTGCAAGCAAGCACGTAAAAAGTGTTCACATCGCTAGGCATTAAGGAAATACAAATTAAAACAACACTATATCACTACATACGTTAGAATGGCTAAAATGTGGAGAAAAATAATAATGATGACACAAAATGCTAGTGAGACCGTAGATTGTGGAAGGGTAAATGTTTTTCACTCTGGACAACAGCTTGAAAGTTTCTTGTAAAACTAAACATGTAATTACTATTAAGATCCAGCAGTTATACTTTGGGATTAGGATGTTTCCCAGGTAATTCCATTTCCTGACCCCTCCCTGCAAACAAAATGGCAGTGACACTTTATCCTGATTTTTTTTTCTTTTTGGTTTATGCCTATTCCATCTTAATTAAATATGTATAAATAAAGTGGAAAAAAAAAAAAAGATCCAGCAGTTATTGTCTTAGACATTTATTCCAGAGAAATGAAAACATATTCACAAAACCCTTTTGTTCATCTGTACATGAATCTTCAGAGCAGCTTTCTTTGTTATGGCCCCAAACTGGGAACAACCCAGATGTTCTTCAATTGGTGAATGTTTAAGCAAACCGTAGTACCTTAACATTTTACTTAGCTCTAAAAAAGAAGGAACTATTGATACATGCTACAACTTAGATGAATTCCAGGAAATTCTGCTGACTGAAGAAAGCCAATACCAAAAGGTTACACACTGTATGATTCCGTTTATATAACATTCTTGAAATTAAAAAATTATAGAAATGAAGAACAGATTATTAGTTTTCAATAGGATTATGGTTGGAGTTTGGGGGTGACAGGAAGGATAGGTAACTGGGCAACATGAAGCATCCATAATGTAATGTATCTTGAATGTGGTGATGGATACACAAATAGATACATGCAAAAATACACACACACACACACACACACAGACACAGGTCACTATATGAAAAACTGGGGAAATCGAAATAAGACAGTGGCTGTAGCAGTATCAGTTTCTTGGTTGGGATATTATATTGTGGTTTTGAGAGATGGTATAATGTAAAACTAGATCAAGGGTACATAGGATCTCTCTATATTATTTCCAACAAGTCCATGTGAATATACAATTATCTAAAAGAAAAAAAGAATAAAATGTGTGTATTTTTCTGTAAGTATATATATATTCTATTTTACTTATTTCAAAATTAATTTTCCCATTTTAAGTTCTCTGAAATGAGGATTTTTTTAAAAACAATGACTGTATGTTTTTATTTGGTACTGTTTTTCTTGTTTAATTGCATATAAAGATGTATTCACTATTTATGGCATCTTAGATTCAATGAAATACACAAATATTCTTTTAGAATATAATCTTAAAATCATAAATATTCAGCGGTAAGTAGAAAAATGCCATCAATCACTCCTAAATCACCAGGGACACATATTTGTCCATACATATATTTTCAGATTCTCAATTAAATTTTGAATTATTAATATATTTCTGAAAGATATTCACATCGGATCTACTGAATTTAAAGTAGACCTAGACAATTGGTAACATGAGTTTACTCAATGCATTTCAATAAGTTCTATATTTTCACAAAACCTCAGGGAAGACCAGAGAAGCACTTGATTAATAAGAACCCCCTTCTCCCATGTCAGGTAGCCTTTCTAGCTCTGAAGCCGACAAGAAATAATGATTTGAGCATAAGGACTCCTGAGGGTTTTATCTATGAAGTCTGTGCCTCAGTTTTCAAAAGGTCAGGAAAGGACATCATTGTGTTCAGCCTTGTATTCCCAATCTCCATCACAATGCCTTTTGAAAGAATGAATAAATAAATGTCTCAATACAGTTGGAATATTGAAACAAATCTCCAAATTATAATGCTCACTTCAGAACATTCACTACCAAAGCTTTTCTGTGCACTTTGTTTCAAGAGATATTCTACAAAAAGGACCAAGTATTGTATAAAGATTTTCTAAGGGATATTTTATTTTACCTTATTCTTACCACTGCTTTTGGTAACAGAGTTGTTCAGAAGCAATTACAATTCTTTATAAGTTCCAAAGTGGAGAATCTAATCATTAGGAGATAATCTTTTTGGAAAAGTCCTTTGTATTGGTCTGAAAAAATGGACAATTTTTCTGTGAATTAAGGTTTGACTAGGTTAGAGTCCAACCCCAAGGTAAATCAAAGTTCAAGGCCAATGTAATTCTTTTCTCTAAGAATTCAATCATGTCATCCACCCATTGTTTCCATTGGTTAGGATTTTGGTACCACACGTTTTTTGGAAAGAAACTATATTAGTAAGTTTTTATATGTTACTTTAATTCAAACTGAGGCCATATTTTCTAGCAAATGATCTTTGTATTGAAAAAGGCATGTAGGGGCGCCTGGGTGGCTCAGTTGGTTAAGCCTTTGGCTGGGGTCATGCTCTCAGGGTCCTGGAATTGAACCCCACATTGGGCTCTCTGCCAAGTCAGGAAGTCTGCTTCTCCCTCTGTCCACTCATGCTCTCTCTCCCTCTCTATTTCTCTCAAATAAATAAATAAAACCTTTAAAAAAATGAAAGAAAGAAAAGGGCATGTATTATTTCCTTGTTCCATCATAGCATATAACATTTAATCTAATTTTAATGTTAATCTCTGACATATATGAATTTAATAAAGTGATTTTTTTGTATCCTCATTTTTAGATTTTAGAGATGAGGTGCATACCAAGGATTTTTTGAGAAAATGTGCAAGAAATAACATACTTTAGGAGCGCCTGGGTGGCTCAGTCGTTAAGCGTCTGCCTTCGGCTCAGGTCATGATCCCGGGGTCCTGGGATCGAGCCCCACATCGGGCTCCCTGCTCGGCGGGAAGCCTGCTTCTCCCTCTCCCACTCCCCCTGCTTGTGTTCCCTCTCTCGCTGTGTCTATCTCTGTCAAATAAATAAAATCTTTAAAAAAAAAAAAAAAAAAAAAGAAATAACATACTTTAGATATAGTGTATCCTAAATAATGTTAAATAGGAATATTTAAGATGTAGTTACAAATCCTTGTTTTCTTTCTTCAGAATACAAACCATGTATAATATTTTTGATTGTGTGAGTTCCAAAATTCTTATTCTAACCACCACCATCTATTACCTATTATTCTAATCTCTCTCATTCTCTCATTTCAACAGAGCTCCCTCTTTATTCTTCTTAAAATATTTGGTCTCTTACTTTTCCTTATTTTACTTCTGAACTTTCTTCTGAGTTTTTTTTTTTTTTTTTTTTGGTCTTATTTACTGTGGAGTCCACCACCGATCATGTCAACCATGACTTTTTAGTGCCCTAAATGTTTCTATCTATTATAACCAATTTGGAACCAAATCCCTTTTCCCCACCATAGTCTAAGACTAATCTTACAGCTGCAAAAGCAGAGCTTTGTCTTAAATGATAAGGTCTTACACGAGGAATATAGACTCACTAAGTGTAAAGGAAATAAAGGAAGCATACATGTCATGCCTCCCATTGTCTGAAACCTACAGGAAAAGAAGTCAGAAGGTTCTTAGCAGAGTAGGAAAGAATTACTGCTTTCATAAACAACAGAATAAATCCACAGTGATAGTAGAAAGGGAGACTTCCTGTAGATTCTTTGATTCTTAGAGGTCTCTAGAGGACTTGGGTCTCCTTATCCAGTAAAGGGAGATGCGATAGATTTTTATTATTGTATTCAGTATAGACAAAAAAGTATTTTTCAAATGAATTGTAGGTGTGAATATTTGTACATAAAGCAAAAGAAAAAAAAATTCAAGGTTGTACCACCAAAGGAGCCAAGAACATGGGTTAAGAGGTAAAAAAACTTTTAGGATTCCAAATATTGACAAAGAAGCAGACTGAAAATGCTACTCAACTTTCAGGAATAGTGTATTTCTCAATATTCTTTCCAGATATGGCCACGGAAAGTCCTTGCTCTGGTCTGAATACTTTTGAGATTCTAAATCCCTGTGAGATGATATTAGGAAGTTAGGCCTTTGGGAGGTGCTTAAGTTGTGAGGGCATAGCTCTTATAAACAGGATTAGTGTTCTTATAATAAAAAGCTTCAGAGAGGTCCCTAGCCTTTCTACCATGTGAGGATTTAGCAGAAAAGCTACGGCTCTGAAGAGGAAGAGAGTCCTCAGCAGAAAGCAACTATTCTGGCACCTTGATCTTCGACTTCCCAGTCCCCAGAACTATGAGCAATACATTTCTGTCATTTATAAGCTACCTAGTTTGAGGTATTTTGCTATAGCAGACTGAAAGAAACAAGACAATCCTTACAGACAGGGAATCCGAAAACCATGGAGGAACTATTCCCAAGGACTAGAATTGAGGCCTAATTTGGGAATATTCCCTTACCATCAGGGTAAGGAACTTTCACAATACTTGATCAGAGAATTTCAGAATTATTAATCAAGAAGCAACTGCTTTGTGCCTGCCATTCTTCCCCTTAATATTCTCGACACTAGAATGTACATTGCAGTTGTCACACACCTGTTTCCCACTATGTACGTGGGAGAAAGATAATTTTAATTTATTTTTTTAACTTTAGTTGAGTGGTGTCTGATGGAAGAGAAGCCACATCTAATTTGATATAAAGAATATCATGAGATCCTAGGTTTGGAGCCTAATGCCACGATTGGATAAGACTCTGGGGTGTTTTCCTTAGGAAAAAGTGAATTCTGCATGCAGAAAGTAAGTAAATATTTTGTAGAACAGAGAGGATTACCATGGTTTCTATTATTATTTCTAACTATTTGTTCTCTCTTCCTGTAAGAGGATTATATAGCCTTGCCAATTGCTATGCGTCCAGCAGTAACTTTTTTGTGGCAAGAGTATACTTTCTCATCCCATAGATATTGGGTTTAGCCATCTGACTTCCTTTGTCCATGGCATACAAAATAACTTTTTGTACGCCAAATCCAAGTCTATCATTACAAACGTCTCATTTGAGATAAATTCAAACTACCCATTAAAATTAAATTACTTCAGATCGCTTTTTATTTAAAGTCTTCAAGCTTCAATTTAAGGGACATTCTGGAGAAAATTTCGTATTACATGTAGTAATTTCTTGGGGGATTTTGAAGTCTCTTTTGATAATTGAGCTAATAGATGGTAACAAACTTACTATCTTTTTTTCTTTTTAAATTTTTTTTCATGTGCTCAATCCTAGGCTGTTTATAGTATCTGAAGAAAGCAATATATGCTAATTAGCTCTACTACAAAGTATGACCATCTAACCTAAATTTGACATAAAATAGTGCTTAGCAATCTTTATTTTAATTTCTTATTGATTTGGTATTGTAGTGTTTACCAAATTTGTACTGCAGAATATTATTACCATGTGATAGTCCAGGAATGAAGAAATCCATGGTCTAATAAATTAGGGAACTGTTATATAATATATTTATCTTTGTTGGAATATAAAATGCATGATGATCTATTTCGAACACAGAGAAAAGTCCAGAGACTAGAGATGAACAACCATATACAACTACAGAGCTCTATTATATCCAAGTGTTTTGCCACACTTCATTTCATTTTATAGCTAAGACAATGTAGATATAACCAAAGGCTCTCTGTATAACTGTCTCAATAGGAGGGAATATTAGTATCTCTATTTTACTGATTGAAATAAACTGAGGGGTAATCTTCCCCAAACTAGTAGGGAAATTAACTGATGCCTAAACTAGTTCTGGCTCGTAATCCAGCTCCTTCTTGAAAATAAATCATAGGTATAATTAGGTTCATTATCATTGAAAGAAAGAAAGAAAGAAAGAAAGAAAGAAAGAAAGAAAGAAAGAAAGAAAGAAAGAAAATTAGATATGTATATGCCATAACATCTCCTATCTGCTAAGATTTTGAAATTAAATATCAAATCTAAAATTTCTGTAGATGATAGCCTGTAAATATGGAACAATCTGTGTATAAACCTACACAAACCTGCCTCCTGAGAGAGAATTGTATATTTTAATCCAGTTGTCTGTCTATTTTTCTCCCTTCACTTTACAGTTCCTTTAACAAGACACCATCTCTTTATCCAGGGGCTTGGCACATATTAGACGGTCATTAAATGCTCAATGAATGTAACTGAATTTACAATAAATAAAATCGTGTATAAAAAGCAGTATACAATTAAAACATTCTTAAAAATATGGAGTCCTTAAAATATAATGGGCACAAAATTATTTGTTTTAATCTTAAAATGACCATTAAGCCAGGCATTAGATTTGCAAAGACATAAAAAAATGTTAACATTCTCACTATTTTTTATTTAGTAAAATATAGTCATATTATATAAAACATTATTTATGTTACATTACAGAGTTTTTTATAGCTTTTCTTAATTTAATTAATAAGTATCTTGAAATCAATGTTTAATATTGATAAATATAAATTATAAAAATAAGAGTTCTTTGTTGTCTTCAATAATAAATCCCTTTACATGCTTATACATTTAAGATTACAAAGCAGTCTTAAGATCAGAAAGTTAGAGAATTACTGCCATGGACTTTTAAACACTTTGCCCTGTCTTCTAGAATTGTGAGTACTCAGTTGCTATCCATTTGTAATGCCACTGCCAGAGAGCCCTCCTAAAGACTCTGATCACATCACTTTTGAAAGTCACCAAAGGTCAGTGATTCTCTGCCTCACTGCTTAGCCACATCATCTTCCTGCCTTTGTATTTTTACCTAGGCCAGTAATGTCCTTTCCCTACAATTCTGCTTTCAAATATTTTTCATGCTGCAAGAGCCAATGCTAACCCTTTTTCAAAACTTCTTGGATTATCTGCTCCCTTCCACAGGAAGTCATCTTTCTCTGCCCTTGCATTCATTAGAAAGTTCTTTAAATTGTTCTTCTCATACTTGCGGTATTATACATTTTAGCATGACTATTGTTGTCTTTCTACCCCTGTTATTTTTAAGATCCTTGAAAGCAGAGCCATGCCTTTCATAGCGACTTATAGGTGTTTTTAATCCATTTATCCTTTTTTTTTTTAGCAAACATTAGTGATGACTTACCATGTGCTGGAAAGTAAACAATTGGTTAAATACAGAACTTCGCCTCATGGCTGTTAGTATTAGCTATAGAAAAGATTTGGTCTTGTTTTATGTAAAATCCTTCCCATATAACAGCATTAAATCTCTACTCTGTCTATAGCTGTTTAGCTAATTAATTCCCAATGTTTTGTGGGTTACATTTACATAGAATGACTCATTTCATGTATAGTGCATGTGTAGTATAAAGTATATCAAATTTGTTTTTATAAGAATTTATAGAATAATAAAGGTTTATAGAGTAATAAATCTGTTAAGATATAGTCTAAATGCATTTTCACACAAAGTGTGAGTATATCCTTGTGCCACAGCCATAGTTCTAAAGATGTTACTCTAGGCAGTTTTACTGAAATGTGTTTAAAACTCTCTGAGTTAATATGATCAGTATAATTATTTTAGAAGGTTCTGTCCTTTCTCTTTTATAACATCTTCTATAGTTATAATTTCACTTTTGTTGTATGGTTGATTAATATTTGATCATTCCCCTGGACTCTGAGCTTATAAGGGCAAGAACACCAATATTGCTCATTGTTGCATCCTCAAAACCTAGCACTGTGCCTGAAATATAGTTGACTTGCATATTTGTTAAATAAATAAGTGCAAAGAAATAAATGCTCCACAATACCAATAATCTCTGCTTTCATTATGATTTCCATAATCCTAACTGTGAACCACTTCTGAATATGTCAGTGTTTTGTTTCCAGTGTAACCGAACCTTTGTTTTTACAATAGCAGAGAATAGGAAGTACCATATTTAGGATAGTAGTGTCTGTAAAAACAACAGCTCTAAACAATATGAAAATATTAGATGCATAAGCCAGAGTTGTTTGTTAAGCACCATAACATGATTAATAATAATATGTATTTGGCCATAATATTTATGTTCAGAATATGAGGTAATAGTCAAAATGTCTGTGGGTTGGCCTTTTAGAGAACGTTAAATATTTAGTTTGGTTACATTGTTATTTGGCTTGTCCTTACTCAGCAAGGAAGAAAGCTGTAGCAATAGCTCCTACTCTGGACCACCAACCTGTAGTTTATCTCTATCCTCTCTACTTTTCATATAATTCTTCTTTGTCCTGCCACCAAAATTCTGTCTCTAAAGCCTAAATCTCATCATATAACCCTGCTACACGGAACACTTTCATGATTATGAAACCCAGTGGTTCTCAAGTGGGGAGCAATTTCTCCCTCCCAAGGAACATTTGGCAGTGACTGGAGATATTTTTGGTTGCCACACTGGGGAAGCAGGGAGTGTTACTCGAATCTAATGGGTAGAGGCCAAGGAGGCTGCAGAACATTCTACAATGCACGAGAGAACCCCTGACGGTAAGGAATTATCAGGACCAAAAAGTCAATAGCGCCAAGGCTGGGAAACTCTGACCAAAGGATAAAGTCCAAATTTGTATACAGCCCAAATGAAATCTTACTGCTCTTCCTACCTCTTTCACATAGGATTCTTCTAACTTGTATCTTAAGGGACACATCTGGCAAACACATGTGTTTTAGTTGATTGTCTGCCCCTTTTGGATGCTTCAGATGCTTTCCAGTTTGCCACATCCTCCACCACTTGTTATTGTCTTCATCCAGCTGTCTTCACTTATTCATGTTTCCCACCTTCCCTAAAACATCCAGTCTTGGCAAACCCTACTTCACATCCACACAAGAGCCATGCTAACCTGCCTGTGTTCCTCGATATGCCCTTTCATGTGTCCATATCTTTGCATATGCTACAAGGTCTAACTGGGATTTCCTACAACTGTGCTTCTCAAGTCCCATTTGCCTGATGAATTAATCCATGTGTTTCTAAGTTCATTCTTCTCATTTGTGTTTCAGCTATACATTTTATTATGCCTATTATAACAGAGTTTTCACCGAGTAACATTTCACTGTTTATGCCTTTGCTTTCCCTTTGAGGGTCTTCAAAATTGGGACCGTGCTATAATTAATATGCTATCTTCACAGCACCTAAGATAGTGCCTGGGCATGCATTTAATAAATTTTGATTGAACTCCTGTAATTAAATCAATTTCTATTGTACTCTTTAACTTTGTAAATCACAACTGCTATACATCTAATCATTTTGGAATCCAAATAAAGACTCTTTTACGCTAATGTTTGTCTTCAAAGTTATAGGCAGCAGAATTAACATTGTTTTCTTTTGAAAGTGTAGGTATTAGACTATAAAAAAAGAAAATACTATGACAAAAGACTAAAGAATAGTTAATGTATTTAGCAGGGAAGAATAATTTTCAAATTTGGAATAATGGGGAATAATTATGGATATCTCTTTGTATTTATTGGTATATTCTAAGTTTTCTAAAGCACCCACGTGCTGCTTTTAAAATTAGAAAATAAGATAAAAGGAAAAGCATATTTATATTCACATTTTAAAGAACAATGATTTCTTTAGATTAAGATTGAGTTTCTATATTATGATATCAAAATGGGGAATTGCTGATTTGGTACCCATTCTTGCTGTGAAGAACAAAAAAAGAAAAAAACCCTCATGGATAGTACAGCCATTATGGAAACAGCATGGAGTTTCCTCAAAAAAATTAGAAGAACTACCTTATGATCTAGCAATCTTACTTCTGGGTATATTTCCAAAGGAAGTGAAATCAGAATCTCAAAGAAATATCTGTACTCTCATGTTTATTTCACCATTATTTGCAATACCCAAGATATGTAAACAAACTAAATGTCCATGGGTAGACAGGTAAAGAAAATATGATGTGATATTTCAAATAAATATAAATGATGCTGGTAGGTAGGTTGTAAATTAGGGCACTTCAATATTAGACAATTGTCCATATAGTATAATAAACATTAAAACTAACTGGCACACACACATGCATACACATACACACACATAAGTTATACTGAAATAGACTTAAATAAATTATAAATAATATAAAATCATAGCTAATTTAATTTTAGGCATACCTTAAAAACAACAAATCAATTTCAATAATAGAAATGTAAATAGTTAAAACTCTGCTAAGGAAATAATGGCTAGTATTTTTTTTTTAAGTAGGCTCCAGGCCCAGGGTGGACCCCAACATGGGGCTTGAACTCATGACCCTCGGATCAAGATCTGAGCTGAAATCAAGAGTCAGACACTCAACCGACTGAGCCACACAGGCACCCCAATAATGGCTAGTATTTACTTGGAAAATTTCTTGGCTCATTATACGTACTGAATCAATCTTAATAATGAATGAATAAATAGTAATGAATGAATAAATGCATCGATAAATGAATGAACAAACACTGAGCACTCCTGTAAGTACTTTACAAGTGGTATCTTATTAATTCCTCTCAATAACTCTATGAAGTGGCATTTCACAAATGCATTTTCTGAGACTGAGACATTAAGCATTATAATGTGGTGGCATCAGCATTGTAAGTTGGATATTCTTGTTTGTCTATTTTCTTCTCTTTCACTCACAGTCATATGCATTTAAGCACATGAATTGAATATAGGAACAAAGACACATGGCCGGGGACCCACACACACACCAAACCCGGTGCAATAGCATTTATTGGAGAAAACTCAGGAAAAAAAGCAAAAGCACGTGTTCAGGTCCCTAGTAAGCACTGTGGCCCCCCAAAATCAGAAGTCAGATTCTGGGAGAGAGACCTCAAATTTGGGCTGTGTGACTTCTAAGCTAGATGTTGGAAAAGGAACTGTCTCTTCTGGTGTCCGGGATGAAAGGAGAGTGCTTGCATCCATGCCCTGTAGTAATCCAAAACTGATTGCTTTAAGCACCAGGCAATGCTGCTCTCCATGGAGCTTGGGAAGAGCTCAACTCTTTTCTGGGAGGCCAGCCTGTAAGAGATTTGCCTTGGACAAATTAACTCTTAACTCAGAAAGTTAAATCTTAATAACAATTCCTATTATTTATTGAGCACTTACTTCACCAACACTAAGTGTCTGGAACAATTGTCTGAGCCAGGCTCCAAACCCTGTGACAATTCCAGTGCATTCCATATATAAAAATAAAACTGGCCTAGAAACTCTAAAGCAAAAGTCCTGTTTTCCTATCAATAAATAAAACCCACAGAATTGAGCAAGATTGGCAATAAAGATACAGCTTCTCTTTGACTGCTTCTTTAGTCTGAGTAGGAGCAGGTTACTTACAAAAAACAGCAACCTGGCTAACACAACTTTGTGTTTGGGAAGACAATAAATAATCTTCCACTGAAAAGCTTAACGTAATCATTACATTAGATTCAAATTCAAGTCTAAAAAGCCAAAGGTTTTTACCCCTATGACAAAACCTTCATTAAAAAACAAACCCAAAGAGTTATTTAAGTGGGATTTGCAAAACTCCAGGTTATACATTTCTCCTGAAATCCAGTTAAGTCAAATAAACACCAAATACTGAGGAAATGTTAAGAATTTAGTTCCGTTCTCTTTAGTTGAATAATACTAAATTTATTAAAGAAGGAGTTTTTAACTTTTTTTTAGCTGAGTACTTCTTAAAGGAATTTGTAAACATGTATTGCCTCATAGATATTTAGCATAGAATATTTCATAAACCTAAATACTAGTAAAGGAAGTCATTTGCTGCATATAGTAAATACTGACTTTTTGAAATAAATTAGTCGCAATACTTTAAAAAGTGAATTCATTGGATCCTAAATACCATAGGTATTTTATTCCGATGATCATACAATTTTTAAAATGCATGAAAAAGCTATTTTTTAACATTTTTAACTTTTACATTATTTTCTCTTGAACTCATATTTCCAGTATACTTCTCCAATAGAATATTATCCTAAAACATGTTTCAATGCCTTAAAATATTTTATTGCTTACCGGTCATACTTCTCTGATACAAAATTGTAAATCAACATTTGACATTTTTCAGTGATGCAGAAATGCTCAGGTTTTCTTCTGGATTAAGTTATTATTACAAACCTTACCCATACACTATTGATTAAAACACTATAAATACAACACACGTGTTCGAGAATTTAAAAATTCCCTTTAAATGTGTTGGAAGAAGTGTATTATTTTTTTTTTTACCAGTTGTTAATGTATCTTTGGATGACTGTAAGTTATTACTAGATTGAGACTGGGCCCAACATTGATTCTATTTCTACTTTTTTAAGTTGATGTCCGCACTGATGACCACCTTCTCATGGGTCATCTGTTCCTCAGTATACTTCATCTGTGTGGAAAGTACTTTAATTCTCAGATACTTGCTTATCCAAAGATAGCTAATGACATCAGGGGAAAAACAGCAGCTGACACCAGCAAATCTCTGTGATTCTGCCCTCTCTGGAATACTAACCTCTTCAGTGCCATTTCTTCTGCCTCTCTGTGATATCTTTAAGAGATCATTCGATAAATTAGTTTTCTCTAGTTACTGTCCTTAGGAACATTTGTCCACTCAAAGAATTATTCAGTTCCATCGATTTTTTGTTTGTTTTTCACCTGTCTGGTGACAAAGTAAAGAAATTTTGGTGTACTCATGCAACTGAATACTAAGCAGTGATTTAAAAGAATCAGGCAGGGCGCCTGGGTGGCTCAGTTGGTTAAGCGACTGCCTTCGGCTCAGGTCATGATCCTGGAGTCCCGGGATTGAGTCCCACATCGGGCTCCCTGCTCAGCAGGGTGTCTGCTTCTCCCTCTGACCCTCCCCCATCTCATGCTCTCTATCTCTCATTCTCTCTCTCGAATAAATAAATAAAATCTTAAAAAAAAAAAGAATGAGGCAGACTTAAAAGTCCTGATATAGAAACATCACCAAGTTATATTATTAAGAAACTAGCCTTACTTTATTGTACACCTTTTTAAAAATACGTACATACGTTAAAAAATAGTTTTTTTTAATTTTTTAAATATTTTACTTATTTATTTGAGAGAAAGAGAGAGAGCAAGCATGAACTGGGTGAGGGGCAGAGAGAGACAGGCTCTCCACTGAGCAGGGAGCCCAATGCGGGGCTCAATTCTGGGACTCCGGGATCACGACCTGAGCTGAAGGCAGATGCTTAACCGACTGAGCCACCCAGGCACTCAAAAATACACCTTTTTAAATTAAAAGATCCTGCCAGTGGAATTCCGTCACTGATATTACAAATTTAAGAATTGAGCCTCTTGGTTTCGGAATTAAAAATGAAAGAAACAAATGTTTACCTTCTAAAATTCTGTCCGTATGGAAAGTGCATTAACAGGCAAGCTTTGATGGGAGAATGCCATACTGAAAAACCTGGATGTTACAAGGTTTATATTCTAGTCTGCTTCTGTAAGCTGAGTCATATTGGAAAGTCTCTGACTTCTCAGTGTCTCAAGTTCCAATCTGATAACACTAAATAACATAGTTCATTTCTAGAATTCTAGTGCCCATTGACAGAAATGTTATTCTATACATAACAACTTGACAAATGAAATAAATGGGTAAGTCTTATGTAATCAATACATCCTCCAGTGAGGTATACATTTACATGTATATTTAGTTGTACATTATATATTTTAATATATTTTATATTTGTTATGTATAATTTAATTTAGTAACTAATTGGAAATAAAGGGTTTTTTAAAGATTTTATTTATTTATTTTAGAGAGAGAATGAGAGAGTGTGCGAGTGGAGTGAGGAGCAGAGGGGAAAGGCAAAGGAGGGGAAAAGAATCTCAAGCAGACTCCACATTGAGCATGGAGCCCAGGATTGGGCTCGATCTTACAACCCTGAGATCACGACCTGAGCTGAAACCAAGAGTCGGATGATTAACCAACTGAGCCCCCCCAGGCACCCCATAATTGGAAATAAAGTTTAGAGATTAAGCTGATAGCCTTAGGTTAACTTGTTATTGTGTGTGTGTGTGTGTGTGTGTGTGTGTGTGTGTGTGTGTGTGTGGATATGTGTCTTTCATTTAGGTACAAAGTATATTTCTAAATTACTAAGTTTATTTGATGATTACAAAAGAGCAGTCTGGTTCTCATAGCTTTTACTTTTTTGGGTATATTCTATTATTAAAGCTTTTTGATAACTCTCATAACCTTGACTATCCAAATCATTTTAAATGGCATTTTTAGAACACTTTTTTTGAAGTTTTAAGATTTAAACTTGCAAAAGCAATCTTCCAACTGTAGAGTTTTTGATTATCCAAAACTGATTGACATATCCCCCTTATGAGGTGTCACATTTAAATTAACACATGGGCCAATTTATTATTAAAAAGATAAAAGCTAAATAGTAATCTCTAAGTCTTGTAGCTATGTAATTAAAATAATTTCAAATGTAATAATTACTTTTGTGTTTTAGAATATCTCTGAGAAAACTGGTAGTCTTATTTAGACTGGATTCAGTATGTACTAAAAATGCACATGCCCTATTATATTGAACAGTATATTAGTTTAAGTAACAGCCACAATATTTGGAATTCAGATATAAAGCCATTGTGGCAGACATCGTGGGTGCACTGCCCAGATCCCTTGACTCCCTATAACTGATTCTGTGGGCCCCTCCCCCAGCTTCTGTCCATTGCTTCCAAAAGCTCACACTTGCAGCTCTGGAGGATTTCTTTTGTCTGCTGGGGCAGCTTTGTCTATCAACACATGCAAACAGCTGGAAATGTTTGAAAGTTTCACCAAGCACTCCTTGCCTACCAGTTATGGTACCCTTAGCAGATATTGCCTAATGTAGAAATGTGCAAGTTCAAGTCCAGTGCTTTAAGACAGGACAAACTCTGAGGCATCATTTACACTCCAGAGATGCCCTGTAGGATCAGGCCAAGGATGAGGGTCTCCCTGAAAGTACGCCATTTTTTTAAAACTTACCTTCCTTCACTGTCCTGCTTCTCCCACACTTTTCCTGGGTTATAACTGCAAGCATTCTTTTAAATAAATCACTTGTACACAAAACCTTGTCTATTCCTGCTTCAGAGGAATTGACATTAGAAAGGCAACTTGCAGTTGAGCAGGAATTTAGAAGAATGCTAAAGAGAAAAGACAAGGTACTTACACCCGCATCTTCATCCTAACCCCGGTTTCCAAAGAAGTTCTCACTTTGTAAAGGGACAAGCAACTGGACAATTCTCTTGCCCTGTAGCTCTGCTACTGAAGGCCTACCAAAGGTAAAATGATTTTCCTTGTGCAGAACAAAAG
>NW_027397076.1:22744863-22770471 GCF_003265705.2 Callorhinus ursinus | reverse complement strand
TTTGTATCTTTGGGGTAAATACCCAGTAGTGCAATTGCTGTGTTGTAAAATAGCTCTATTTTCAACTTTTTGAGGAACCTCCGTACTGTTTTCCAGAGTGGCTGCACCAGCTTGCATTCCCACCAACAGTGTAGGAGGGTTTCCCTTTCTCTGCATCCCCGCCAACATCTGTCATTTCCTGACTTGTTAATTTTAGCCATTCTGACTGGTGTGAGGTGGGATCTCATTGAGGTTTTGATTTGGATTTCCCTGATGCTGAGCAATGTTGAACACTTTTTCATGTGTCTGTTGGCCATTACTCTTATTGGAATTTTTCCAATAAATGAAAACAGCATTTGGCTGTTACTATATACCAAATGGATAATAGCTTCCTGTATGTATTAAGGTTTATTCTAATCAAGTACTTTAAAAGATATTTGTAACCGCTGTTTAAAACCTAGTAGTGAGATATTCTTATATTGATACAAGTTGGGTTTTTTTTTTCAGAATTTAGACACCACAGCAGATGGTAGTATATTTGAAGTGTTTCCAAATTATTTCACCTAAATGTAATTACATTATAATCCCATTACAGAAAAGAAGAAGGGGGCATAGGGGTCATGTTTAAATTAAAGAATCACACTCATACCAATTTGTCAAGTGTAATGATACAACTAGAGCAGATGGCAAAGGTGATATCATACTTTGAAATCAAAATAAGTTGTTTTAATATAAATGAATATATTTGAAATATGAAAAATTACAATTAAAAAAATTTTTGACCCTGTTATTGCTCTTTAATTAGGAAAATCCTTTCATTAAAACAAAAAAGGCTTTATTTTTTTTTAAAGATTTACTTATTTATTTGAGAGAGAGAGAAAGAACCCAGGGGGGAGGGACAGAGGGAGAAAATCTTTCAAGCAGACTCCTGACTGAGCGAGGAGCCGGATGCAGTTCCATCCCAGGACCCATGAGACAATGACCTGAGCTGAAACCAAGAGTCGGATGCTTGACTGACTGAGCCATCCAGGTGCCCCCAAAAAGTCTCTATTTAAATGCGACATACACTCATACTCCTTCAATTCCATTCCAGATGAATTAATGCTGTAATTTACCTACTTCTCTTTAAAAATATTCCTCAAATTAATTAGGTTTTATTTCCATATGTGTTGCCATTAGAAAGATACCCCATAGAGCAGCTTTATCTTTTCATTTCATAAAATTACTATTTCTAGCAAGGATTGTTGATTTTACATCCATTTTCATCACCTGGTCCTGATAAATATGGTCTTACAGAGGACAAGAAGTGTCAGATGCTCTGCATCAGTGCTTCTCGAACTTAAGCATGCATAAGAATCACGTGGAACGGTTGTTAAAACTTGGGTTCCTAGCTGACATCTCAGAGATTCTGATTCAGTAGATCCGGGTTGGGACCAGAGAATTTGTTTTTTAAACAATGTAATAGTGCTCATGCTGCCCTTACCAGGGACCACATTTTTAACAACGCCCTCTAGGTAAAGTTATTATTTTGTTTCCCAGTAAGAAGATTAAATAGGTAGTGGGCACCTGATCGCATATATTCTTTTCATCTCTCTCTCTATATATATAATACATAATCCAAGATTTGGGGGGTTTTTATTTGCTTTGAATTCTGAAATTACATTTTTATGTTATTTTACAATATAAAATTTGGGATTAATCCAAAAGGCAAAAAGACTAGGTTCATAAAAGTACATATCTTGAAGAAAATATCCAGCTGTTTACATGCTATTCAGAGCATCATATCTGGGAAATTAGATAAATCTCCTCAAAGGAAATAACTTTTGAGGAGTAGTGTCAACTGCTTTCTTCCTCTTATCACTCCTGCTCTCACTTGCCCACACCTGTCTTTCAGTGGATGCTTGGCAGGTCCTTGATTGCCTGATAGCTTTCCATCATTTCATGTCACATTGGGAAAAAGAAGTAAAAAATGAGAAGCACCATAGTGTTTCCATCCTTGAAAGAAAAGTTATTCCATGTGGCTTCGAGTTAACTAAGCCTGGGATTGAATTCTGGTGCAGTTTGGGGACTTGGTCACATGGTCTTCAACATTCAGGCATCTTGATCTATAACCTTCAAATCTCAGAGGACCCTTACAACATATTTTATCAAACAGTTAAGTGTGTCAAATTTGAATATTTTATCGCAAACATTTTAGAAGTTTCAGCAAGCCTTTTGTTGTGGTTGTTAAATATTTTGGATAAACTTCCATATTCCTCAGTGGGCCAGTTACTGGACTGAAATCCCAGACACTCCCTCTGTAATTATCTGTTTTATGAGATCTTGTACAAGGCACTTCTCTCGGTTTCACTCTCTTCTCATCTGAAAGATAAAATGGACCAGATGATCTATATTCGCCTTCCCTTCCAGCTCAAAAGTCTTACCATTCCAGAAAACAGTTCCTTATACCTCATTTCTTCACAAATTTTCTTTTGGAGGTGGTGAATATACATACTGTTTATCCCTGAGAAATAAGGAAGATAGAGGACAAATTAAGTTTGCACACATTTTCACGAAGAAAACTAAATTACAATTATTTAAAGGATTTTAACTACTTCCCCAGGCCAATTTCTTCATCCCAGATGTAATGTTTAGGTTCTCTATAAACCTGTATTCCTTAATTACCTATGCCCTGTGAGACATCATACTGCCATACACTGCAATTTAATTAACACTGGAGAGTGGTGTTACTTGATAGGCTTAAAATATTATCAAACTCCAGATTTCTTTAATAGACATAGCTTTCCGAATTCCTAAGCGTATTTTTAGAGAGGTATCATAAATACATATAATGTAAATTAAACACTGCTTCCCAGCATATACATATAAGAAGAGAGAGTTTGAAACAAGATCTAAAAGAACTAGTCTCAACTTATACCACTCCTAATTTTAACAACAGTTTGACAAAAACTTGGCTTTTATTATGCTTCCGTAGAAAATCTTTCGCTTTCAAAGGAGCGGGACACTTGCCTTCCAGGGCCCCAGGCCAGCCATTTACAGCTTTGGCGTCTGCTGTTCTGCTTCCAAGCTTGTCACTTCATCAGAGCTAAAACATCTCTTTTAAATCTGGACAACAGCTTTCTGGGCAGAACAGGCACAGAACTCTTCAGCCCCCTCCTCAGGATTTCCCTCTGGATCGTCAAAGAAGGATCTCCACATGGCGGCCTTTTGCTGCGGAGAGGATTATCAAATCAGTCAAGGCTTCAGGTGTCTTGGAGGTTCCGTATCTCTACACAGCCTGTTCTCACTCACTAGAGCAGCAAGTCCTCTCTGGCTAACGTCTCCCACCCTTGATATCAGAACTCACCCTTCTCACAGCTGTTAGCTTTTAGCAGCTTCACCTTCTCACCCGGTCCGAGACCAGAGGAGATATTTGAAAGGACCTTATCTTTTGAATACCATAGAATACTTTTACACCAGTGTATTTAAACCATTATTCCTACTAACCAACAACAGTGCTTTTATAATCCAAACTTCTAATTTTAAGAACTAAGGAAAAAAAAGTATGAAATTTTCTGATGAAAAAAAGCCAGGAAGAAAAGAAAATAGCATAGATTATGGGTTCAAGATTTTATTATGCAGGATAACTTTGTTGAAATTAACAAAAGTTTTAGCACAACCATAAAGTTGATAGACTTCAAAACTAGTTACATAGGCAGCATGACTGAGATACAGTAGTTTAAATGAAAAATATAGAGATGCTTATTTAGCCATAAGCTTAATATAAGCTAACAGTATGAAGAGAATATATACACTAATATCTTGTATTCTACAGGCTTCAGAGGACTTTGTCTAATTTTGGAACTCCTATCTAAAGAAAGTATTTTGAAAAGATATCCAGAGTAATTAAAAAAAAACCTTAATATAGCATAATAAGGATGGTTGAAGGAACTAAGTGTTAACAAGACCATATGGCCAATTGTGGGTTGGAGATATAAATATATGATTGTTGCATAAAGGATGGGGGTATCCTGGGGAGTCCGGGTGGTTCAGTTGGCTAATCAGCCAACTCTTGATTTCAGCTCAGGTCAGGGTCTCAGGATCCTGGGTTCGAGCCCCCTGTAGGGCTCTGTGCTCAGTGGGGAGTCTGCTTGAGGGTTCTCTCTCTCCCTCTCCCTCTGCCCCTCCCCCACTAGCGCTCTCTCTCTCTCTTTTGCTTTCTCTCAAATAAGTAAATAAAAATCTTTAATTAAAAAAATGATGGGCTATATTATTGTTTTAAGAAATTTGCAAATAGAGTGACACCTGGGTGGCTCAGTTAAGCGTCTGACTCTTGATTTTGGCTCAGGTCATGATCTCAGGGTCCTGAGATTGAGCCCCTTGTCAGGGGTGGAGCCTCCTTAAGATTCTCTCTCTCTCTCTCTCTCTCTCTTCCTCTGCCCCTCCTCTACCCACTCTCTCACTCACTCTCTCTCCAAAAAAAAAAAAAGAAAAAAATTTACAAATAGATTATTCTGTGCTATTTTTGCAAATAAAATTAGAATCAAAAGGGTAAATATAACTGAAACAATTTGGGCTCAAAAAAATTAACTTCCAAGAAATTATCAAAGGTAGCAGAGGAGTAAACTTCCTCACCAAATACAGTACTGGTCACTAAAAGTTTAGCAGTAATCATGTAACTAATTTTTACAGTGATATCTACCTTAGATTTAAATTAGAAATAGAAATAGAAATTCTATTCAGGCCAATGAAAAAAATCTGTGATTCCTCAGTTTGAATGTGTTTCTTAAGGACAGGGTCTTGCTTTCTTTCATACTCCTCAAATCGGAAGCCTGTCTTAGAAATGGTGTCGTGAGGGGCGCTTAGGTGTCTCAGTTGGTTAAGCGACTGCCTTCGTCTAAGGTCATGATCCTGGATTCCCAGGATCTAGTCCCACAATCAGGCTCCCTGTTCAGCAGGGAGTCGGCTTCTTCCTCTGACCCTCCCCACTCTCGTGCTCTCTCTCTCTCTCTCTCTCTCTCTCTCTCAAATAAATAAATAAATAAAATCTTAAAAAAAAGAACTGGTATCATGAATCAGTGTTTCTTTTATCCTAATACAAGTGCATAATTACCTAATGAGAATAATAAGCATTATAACAGAGGAGGGTGATATATCCCAGGACTGAAAGTAGAGGAAATAAATGATTTTTTTAAAAATGGGTTGTTTTTCCCTCATCCCAAACCGTATTTTATAGGGGCTTTATTTAAGCCTTATGGATCATCATTTCTTTAGCAATTGGTAACTAGAATCATCATTATTTTTTTATTGCAATCTGAGAAGTATCATAAAAAATCTCTTCTGCCAACATAACTTTTTACTTTGCTTTTTTCCAGCAGTCCAGATTTCCAGTGATGGAATGTTTTCTTACAAATTTCACAGATGAAGATATGTATGGAACAAATAGTACACGTAAGACCCCTTCAGGTTCATAAATGGAAGTTTTTATTTTCTTATTTATAGAGCATTTTAAAAGTGAAAAAATTCTGAGGGAAATCCAGAAAAAGTTTAAAAATATTATTGCTTGAAAGTAAGCTTCAGAGTACATTTTAAAATCAGCTTCAAATGCTATGCTTTTGCTAGATTTCCACCTCAAAACTCTATTTGGTTGATCTTTATGTGCTGTTTCATATTTCCTGCCTTTAAGAAAATGATCTTTGACGGATATTGACATATTAACTCTATGCAATACTGTTACAAGTGTGCTTAAAGGAAAAGAAGAAAACAACTCCAGCAGGTTAATGTACTAGCATTTTAGTGTTAGAATTAGAGGCTCAAATTTCAAACTGTTGAATGGGTTTAACGCTGAGAGGTCATTTATCCACTTCACAAAGATAGTATAAAATTGGTAGCTTCGTGGTAGGAGAACAAGACTATTGAATATGAAGGAGACATACATATTCTTCAGAATAAATCCTTTTTGTGGGTCTTTTCAAATGGTGCTGCACTGTCATTTATATTAGGATGAATTTTCTGACATTCCTCAAACCATTTTGACAAAGACATAATCTCAAGTTTTCCTGAAGATGCTCCTATGTATTTGAAAGCTTATTTTAAAATTTACATAATTGGGATGAAATAAAAGTCTCATTTTTCTCTCCATGTTTCTAATAGTTACATTTAAACATAGTGTGTATTACTCTTTTCCAAACATATTGCAGCCTTAATACAAGTTAAGTTCCCTCCCAGGAGAGTTTCCAACACTTTATTTTTATGAATTATGGCATTCTGATATATTCTGATTACTTCAGATTGAATATTTTGCTATAAGTTCTGTTAGTATTAAATAGTGAAATATAAGATGGTGCAAAAAAAAGACTATGTAAGATATTCTACAGAGAATAAATTAAAGTGAATATTAGGTTTTCTAAATGTTAAATGTTAGCTTGAGATGATAATCATACAACTTTTTTCCTGTGAATCTTGAATTCCTGAAGTAAATTATAAGTCCTAAATACATTGCATGGCAGAAGACAACAAACTTCTAGAGTTGAATGTGCCAAGTGTGTGCAAGGAAGTCTGCAGAAATCGACAGCAATGAAAAGAATCTAGAGTCAAGTTTCAGAGCATAATGCAACTCTTTTTAGGTAAAAAAGCAAGACACAAGAGATGATGGAGGGTATTTTCCTGAGAAATGAGAAATAGGATGAAGAAAAGCAATAAAGCGTTGATTATGTGTCAGAAGTGGCAGAAGTCACTATCAAAGGATATGAGGACCCCAAAAATGTGGACACTAAAATATTTGGTGATTCTCCCAGTTGGAGAATTAGACATCCAAACCTATTAAACTCAAGCATGGCCATATGACTCGCTTTGGCAAGGAAATGTGAGTCAGAGTGACCTGTTCCACATCTAGTCTAAAGGTTTAAATGTGGTTTACCACATTTGCTTTTCGCTGACTGCAATTCTGGAATCGTATGTTACAACAGAGACTCCATCAGCTTGGATCTTTAGATCACTATAATAAGCATAACTTCCTTGCTTGCCCACAACACACATGTGGCATGTATAAGAAATTAACTTTGTTGTTTTAAGTAATGAAAGTTTCTGTTTGTTTTTATTGTCCATAACTTATGCCATTCTGACTAATACATTAGGCCATGTGGCCCATGAGGCCATCACTAGGAGTGACAGAAGAGAAAGGTGTTCCCTGAGGATTCTGGATAGTGACACATCTCAGATATTCCATCAATGTCATCAGTAATATATATATATATATTATATATATATATATAATATCTATCTATCTATCATCTATCTATCTATCTATCTATCTATCTACATATATATATATATATAGAGAGAGAGAGAGAGAGAGACTGGATTTCTGTAATCCCAGGGTGGATATTTATCATACAAAAGGGTTGCAGACACACATCACTACATGCAGATATAACAGATTTAATGGGGGAAAAACTTACAAGTAGGAAAGAAGTAGAATACATGCAGGCCTGAGTTCATACAGTTCCATATAAAACATTAGGGTCTTGAGGGAGCCCAAAAATTCATACCCTGCTTCCCTCCCTACATTATAATAGCACTGACAAAAGGAAATATTAGAAAGTGGAGGCTAATCCTCATTATAACTCATAAGTGTATTAGGACAGTCAAACAGTATCACCATTTCCCTAATTGCCAATCACTTAGCACAGTTGAAGAGACATTCCCAGTGATATACTCTTACTGGTCTGAGTGAGGATGGAAGGTGTTTGAGAGATAGCAAATTCCCTTCACATAGTCACTTCCAGATTTTCTATACTCAACCAAGAAATTTCAACCTGGGTGGCTCAGTTGGTTAAGTGTTTAAGTGGCTGCCTTCTGCTCAGGTCATGATCCTGGGACCCTGGGATGGAGGCCCATGTTGGGCTCCCTGCTCAGCAGGAGTCTGCTTCTCCCTCTCCTCTGCTCCTCCCCCTCCGCTTGTGTGCTCTTTCTCAAATAAATAAATAAAATCTTAAAAAAAAAAAAGAAATTCCAACCCTTATGTTAATTCACTCATTTTTCTTCTCTGAAGAGGAATAAGAAGTCATCCCACCATCCTTATTTTTCTCATTTTGTCCTGTACACCTACTAATTTTATTCATTTAAAAAAAGAAGAGTAAAAAGTAAGAAAAGAAGGCAAGAGTATTTAGGAAAATCTCCCTGTATAGAAGCTAGTAGTAAGGGAAAAGTCATTTCTCCCTAAAATCATTTTGCTGTCTTAATCATTTGAGCTTAACCATGAAGTCAATGGTGTACCAAAGTACGGTCCAACATCCTAGAAGAGGATATGTGATTTCTCGGAACACTGATCCAGCCTTCTGGAGGCAACTCCCAAATGTTAGCCACTGTGGGTGGCATAGGTTTAGGCCCCAGAAGTTTCTGAGATGAATAAAATAGCGAATGAAAAAAAAATCATCCCAAGGTCACTTTTTACTCAAGACTAAAAATAAATTCCCTGTTCCATTTCCCTTCCAAATTATGCATGGTTATTTTGTCCAATATAGCCTATGAGATTATGAAACCAAAGTGACAACATTAAGATAAACCTCATGAAGACATCCCAATGATAAAAATGCTGATGCTTTCCCTTATCAAATTCACAAGGAGAAATTAAATATCAAAAATCACATTGATTATTATTTTAAAGTGAAAAGGAACTAAAGTCAAGTATTAAATTATTTTACCCTATGAATTTAGAGAGCTTGACAGCCAAATTCTACCCACCCTTATTTTGTATTTTGCTCAGTCTCAGCTAGAGTGTTTCTCAAAACCGAATAGAGTTGTGGTTTTTCCCAGAAGCTGCAGTCTGTGTTCTCTCCCTTCAATTGTTTGTGGTTCTTTGACATGAGTTTACTGCCAAGTCTTTCATGGGCCAAACATTTGAAGAGTCTAAAAACATTAGTCAGTCTCAACAGATTATCACTGCACTGCTCAACATCCACCAAATTTAGAAAATAATCCAATGTGTACCTCCTACAAGAAATCACTCCAGAAAACACGATATTATTCCTAGAATACAATCAGGGTTGCCACAGACTCATTGCTATGTTGGTGATAGAGGGTAGGCAGAGATAGAGTGTTGGCTTTAGCCTCAGCAGGATCTCAGTTCATCTACAGTTGAATGAAATCCACCACTTTGAAGCGGTCTATTGAGAGAAATGTTCCAGAAGTAGTTCATTTTTATACTCTGCCTATATCATACTTTTGAAGAGGGACAACTGTCTTACCTTCCCTCAGAAAGAGACATTTAAATCCCCCACCACTTTCTCAACTAGTTGAGATCTTTGGCGGCATGGGAACACCAGTTGTTGGTTCTAATTTGAGGTGCTCTTCCCCAGTCTATATTCAGATTTGAATTTGTTTCCCCTTTTAGCTGTTTTTGGCATTTCAGTGCTGAATTGAAGGTGAATTCTTTTTGTGTGCCTGTGTCCATTACATAACTCGGAACTAAGAGAACTGCTTGCTAGGGAAGAGGCTACTTCATCCTTATTTTTTTTTTCTTTTTTCATCTGGAGAATCACCTTCAGATTCTTAAATGAAACTGCTGTTGAAAGTTGTGAATCTGTTCCACTAGAGGAGTAGTGAAGGCCAATGCCTCAGCCAGGCGGTCCCCGTGGTATCTTTTTCTCAGTGTTTTAATGTTTCCATCCCTTAGTGTGTTTTCTCCATAGTAGAGGGAGAAAATTCTAGTGTGTTACTCCCTGTTACTATTCCTATCCTTGCTTCAGGAAGGGACAGCCAAGTTTGTACAGTTAAACCCACATAATTTTGCCTCTTTCCTTACCTAATGCATCCAGGGTGAGCACGATTTCCTGCACCAGGGAGCTTCTTTTTGGTTTTAGTTCCAGATGTTTTTATCAGCATTTTCCAGTAGAATCTTGTCTTTTTGGTCCCAGCAGTGAGAGATTTGAAATTATGAGTTCTGGGACTGCCAAAAATATCAACTGTTCCAATCTCAGGAAATACTCTCCCATCATTCATTATATTTAGCCACAACTTGGACCCCTGCAATCACTGTCTTCCCTGATTTTCTTTGTGTCATCATTCCTGTGTCCTTCCTTAGAGTCTTAATTCCACACATTTTTAAAGTATATTTTCTCAAGACCCAAACATTACCTGGGTACTTCACTACACTAGGACTCTCTGAGTCTCAAAAACGATTTATTTGATTTTATTTAACTGACATTCATGGTCTTCTTTTCTCAAATATGTTTAGATTCTTATTTCATATAGGTGCCTCAGTCTTGCAAAGATGTTTCCCAATTTCTCTGACTATGGATGTTAAAACACTTAGAAGCCAATTCTGTATGTTTTTCAGGTTCTTCTTCTGTTTTGTTTACTGATGTGTCAAGTGTCTAGAACAATTCCTGGTACATGGTTGTTGCTCAGTAAATATTCACTAAATAAATGACTGTGATTATTTTTCAGCCTTATTTCTCAAGATTAGTCTGTCCATAGTTTTAGTCTAGAAGGAGTCAAACTAAATGCAGCCAATCTACTGCTATTCTTCTAGGCCTGGGATTAGAATCTTCCCAGATATCACTGAAACACAAGATATAATGCAGCAAGTAATTGTCTGCCTCCTTAGGGCCTTAAAGTTATGACCGTAAAAAAATTTCTCTTTTCCCTAGAATCTTTACTTTAGCCAAGTCTGCACTCTTGATGCCTGTTAAAGTTCCAAGCATTGTTTAAGGCCAGGGGGACTTCAATAGATATGGACATTCATCTATATAAATAAAAAAATATATTTAAAAAAAGCACATACCTCATCTATGAGTATGAGAGTGACCCAACCAGTCTTTCTTCAGAAAGTGGCATTTAAGACTGCTTTTTCAATTAATTCACACTATGAAAACAACAACTGATAGTTCTAATTTAAGGTGTTGTTTTTCTCTTATATACAAATTTTTATTTTTATTTCTCTTTTGAGTTCCTTGTTTTGGCTATCCAGAGCCAGTATAACTGAAACCCAAATAAAGAATCACCAAAATTTAGAGCCATTCTCCTTGGCAAGCCAAAATCCTTGAACTCTATATGTCAATTTTGCCCATAAACTTATCCCCCTTGGTTTGTTCCCAATGGTTGTCCCCTTGCAACCACATAACACACTTATTAATTATACATTATCCCTACCAAACTGAAGTTAAACATCGTTTCACTACCCTGATAGAGTGGGCAAATAAGAAGCCAGGAGTGCTTAGGGAAAATTCTTAATGGAAAACAGGTCTAGGCAAGTGAATCCATATAGGATAATCCCCTTTGATGTGCGAGTATCTTGTTTGAGCTCCAAAATCCATCATTTGCCTTCTTGTTTCCATTTTTTAAGATAAGGAACCTGAGCTTAAAAACAAAATATTTGCAAAATCATACAGCCTGTCATTGGCCATAGTTTCTAACTATGTCCCTTATTCTCTCCATTACTGAAAAAAATATATCTGTAAGTATATGTAAGACATTAACATCCCCAAAAATAATTCCTCAAAACTTTTGAAATTCTGTTTATATCATCTCACCAGTCTAGAATATTTCACGTAGGTGCTTTGCCTTTAGATTATACAAGCAAGGCTAGTATTTCGAGAAGGAAGAAAGAATGTGCTCCTTACCCCCCTTTCTTTAGTGCTATTTTCAGATAAACTTAGATTATTTTAAAGACATGATTTTTATTTTGTGCTATGATATTAAACTATGGACTGTTCTGAACTATCAGATTTAAATGAGGGAAAGAAAAGGAAAAAAAGACTAGAAATATGTAGAAGAAAAAATTTGTGGCACTAAAATACCAGGAAAGTAAAAATTAAAAAAAAAAAAAATAGAATAGATCCTAGGTTGGGAGAAGGTCCCTGAGTACCAGTATTTGCTCCCTTTATACTCACTCTTTCACCATTTTAATTCTTTCTCCTTTCTCTTTAGTTATTTTCATTCTTTGCCCTGCCATATGAAGCCCCATAATACAGAAGATAAGCATAGGAAACACAGAAATGTCCTAGAAGGGTTTTAAAAGTATTCTTTTTACTGTACCCCTGAAACAAATAATACATTATATATTTATAAAAAAAGTATTCTTTTTAGACAAAAAAGATGAATATAGATATAAAAATTAGGTATGATTTTAAAATACTATACAAGCTTTAGCAAAAATACCAGAGCTCGTGTATAAAAGTGAGTGTTGGGGCGCCTGGGTGGCTCAGTCATTAAGCGTCTGCCTTCGGCTCAGGTCATGGTCCCAGGGTCCTGGGATAGAGCCCTGCATCAGGCTCCCTGCTCGGTGGGAAGCCTGCTTCTCCCTCTCCCACTCCCCCTGCTTGTGTTCCCTCTCTCGCTGTCTCTTTCTCTGTCAAATAAATAAATAAAATCTTTAAAAAAAAAAAGTGAGTGTTATTTACTCAAAACCTTTGATGACTATGCAAAGGCTACTACTAGAAATGCAAACCATTAGAATTGTCTTCAGAGCATGAAACTTAATGTTTGGAGTGTACTTCTTTGTGAATCTCAAGGTGCAATTTGTTTTCAGGTCCTTGAACTGAACTCTCATTTGGGCTCCCACATACCCTGTGAGAAGGAAACCCGATATTTCCTTCCTCTTTCCATCAAAGAACCTATGGGCTAGCATCTAAAAAGAATTTAGTTCTGACTTCTGTACCCAAGTCAAAGACTGTTAGTGGGATGATTCTCCTTTGATCTGTTTCCTCCACACTGAAGTGAAACCAGCATTTGATACTACAGGCCCCTTATACAAGTCATGCGGTTCTTTGACAGGAAATCACCTTATTCTTCAGTCTCAACTTGACCAAGAATGCTTTTTCATGCTAGTGCACCCATGCTTTCAGTTCTTATTATTGACTCCTTTCAAGTTCATACACCTCAAAAAATCCGGAATCACTTTGCTCACTTCTCTTGGAGGTTCCACATAACATCTGCCAGCTTTTAAGAAAAATACAGTGTTACCCTTACATCGACAAAGGACCTATTCTCTCACCTCCCAAGGGCCTACAATGAGGAGGTATGATAAGAAGTAAATAAAATTAAAACAACTTATTAGCTAAGCTTCTATAATATGTGAATACATCTCTTTGCAGCCTAGTAAGATTTTAATGGAAGTAGAAATGACACGCATACACCCACCTCGGTGAGAAATATGTTCGAGGAAAGTAGAATGATGGATGGCAAATGTAAAGGTCGAAAGTTGGGGAGGACTTCAGCAACCTGGGAATCAGCTATACAAGGAAGTTTAATAAAGACTCAAAGTAGAAGCCGAAGAACCATAAAGCCGTCGTTGGAAATGATGGAAGGAAAGAATGCCACTAAGGACAGAGATTCCTTCCCGTGCCCATCTGAGGGAGCTAACGTCAAGAACTCAAAGGTCATATATGCTTCTAAGGGAAATCTGGAAGTTTTCCACTTCCCTTAGGGTAAAAGAGTGGTCAGTTCTCAGTGATTTCCATTTTTTTCTTTTTTTCTTTTTGGTAAGGTAAAGAAAAACAAAACTAGGAATTTACTCCCTGATGAGGCTTTTTGTTACATTTAAATTGGTGTTAATCTTTGGTAATACCAAAACTAATTTATAACTGAATATATTAAATGAGAGGTCTATGAAAGCTGTGTAATACTGATCTGGGTCTAAAATGAGCTGTATCTCTATTCTGGAAATGGCTGGTGGTGATGGTTGTACAACAATTGAATGTACTTCCTACTACTGAACTGTACAATTAACAGTTGTTATGACAGTAAGCTTAATGATACATGTATTTTACCACAGTAAAAATAAAAATGATCTGTAACTCTATATCAAAAACTAGGTGGCTGACAAGCTGGTTCTGACAGTATTTTTATGTTTGTAGTCCTGGTACATTTGCTTTTATAAAGATTTTTACTTTATGGTCGCTGCTCATAAAGACAGATAATTACATCAAAAAATAGAATGCTTAACACTCCAAGAGCTAGAAAAACTCATTCAATGGGTAAACTTTGGAAAAAATTTTAAAAATAATAAAAAGTTGTTGAGAAACATTCTTGAAAAGTTGGAAGTGTGTCTTCCATTCACATTTTAAATATCTGCCAGAAACTCTACTTAATTTTAAAATTCAAGTGGTAACCAGTAAGATGATAAGACTAATTAAAAGGAGAACTTGAGAACCAAGGATTTATATAGTCAGTCAACAGAATGCTAAAATTGCTACTTGATACAGAACTAGCTTATGTCCCCTGACTGAAAACTGGTTATCTTTTCTACCAGACCAAACTCAAAAAGTTCACATGTTACAGTTAACAATTTCCAGGGCTCGAGTAAAATATTAAATAATAAGTCAAACACAAGTACTTTCTCTTATATAATTAAAAAAGTTAGGGGGTAAACCTGTTAAAAAAAAACTTGAAAATATATGCAAGATTTGAAAGGAGGGAAGACCATCTACCTATTATATTTCAAATTTGGGTAATTTCTCTTAACAAAGAAAAGCAAAACACAAAGAAGTGCTGTAGAGAAGAAGTAATATTAGGTTAATAGTTTATTTTGAGATTTTTCTCCTTAAAACTGAACTGAGATAGTAAGAAAGAACAAGGATATTTATTATAGGTAAGGGCATATCATTTTTGCCAAATGAAAGCACAGATTTTAAGACATTAACTGAAATGCAAATAGCATTCAATTTAGAATAGCACATATTCTGTTCAAGCCCTGGAAATAAAAGAAGGTTAAAATTAGAAGAATATAGATAACTTTACTTATTAAAAATTGGTTGTTTCTCAGTAAAGCCTTTCTTCTTTAATTGTGAAAGCTTCCCTTAAAGGTTTGCCCCGTTCGGAAAATCATTCAGTATCAACGTGGCATGTCAGGATATAAGATTCAGCGTGCATAGAGCATAAATCCATGACTCTAATTTGGTAGTTCCATGTCATGAAATAGTTTTTCCCTTCTCTGTTCTTGTTTTCATTCCACTGAAGGCTCATTTTAAATAATTACAATACCAGTCTCAGCGTAGGAGTAGAACCAGACCGCCAGTCCTGAACGTATGTGGGCATGTGAGGTAGCTGTGTGTTAAAGCATACCATCACCTATTTGACAGAGTACTGTGCTTTCCTCAACAGGTTTTAGAAAATATTTTCAATACTGTATCCCTAGGGCAAAGTATCCCTTTATCCACAGGATCATCCAAATATTTATTTGTCCACAGAAAATATCAGTGCATTTAAAAATGCTAAAAGATTGGTGCATTTATTTAATAAATATAAGGTTTCTCAGCAGCATTTGATTTGTGATAGAAATATTGATTGACTTTTAGCTATAGATACAGAAAATGCATTAGTACAAATTTCAGCTCTCATCTCATCAATTATATGAAGTCATATAAAATATTTGAACTAAAATTTTAACTGTCTATATTTAGTAGTTTACTCATATTGTTCCCTAATCCAGCTGTTCACATAATTAAATAATGAATACAGGATGCCTGGGTGGCTCAGTTGTTAAGTGTCTGCCTTCGGCTCAGGTCATGATCCCAGGGTCCTGGCATCGAGCCCCACTTCAGAGGGAAGCGTGCTTCTCCCTCTCCCACTCCCCCTGCTTGTGTTCCTGCTCTCGCTATCTCTCTACCAAATAAATAAATAAAATCTTTAAAAAAAATGAATACAAAATAAGTACTATCATACATTATCGTATCCTACCTTCTCTGGCTTAACTGACTGCCATAAGCAAATTATCCATCCTCCTCATGCTTCCCTTCTCTCATCTGTGCTGTGAGATGTTAGTAACAGTGCCTTCCTGCTGGCGTTGCTGGGAGCTTGAAGGGGTAGTATATGAAGCACTTAGAAAACAGCCCCATATTCTGTAAAAATATTGGGTGCTTACATTACAATTGTAATTGTAATTAGTATTAATAGTAATAGTAGTAGCAGAGTGAGATTGAACTTGTTCTAATAGTCCGGTTTTCTTTTCTTTTTTTTTTTTTTAAGATTTTATTTATTTATTTGACAGAGAGAGAGACAGTGAGAGAGGGAACACAAGCAGGGGCAGTGGGAGAGGATGAAGCAGGCTTCCCGTGGAGCAGGGAGCCCGACGCGGGGCTCGATTCCAGGACCCTGGGATCATGACCTGAGCCGAAGGCAGACGCTTAACCACTGAGCCACCCAGGTGCCCCAATAGTCCAGTTTTCTTGATGGGATTACAGAAATCCAAAGCCAATGATAATACAGAGTCAGAAAAGTGACTTTGATTAATTTATTTTAATTATGATTATACATTTCTGGAAGAGATTTTGTGTGTGTGTGTGTGTGTATTTATGACCCAAAACACAGATTATGTATTCTAAATTTTATCACTAATACAACCTTTGCTCTACTTTTTTTTGCCTTTCAATTATTAGCTGAGAACACTATTCTTTAATTTCAGGTCTCAACTATGTACTCCAAAGTGTACATCCTACATACTTAAACCACTAAGTTGGGTGCTCTGGAAATTCTATGAGGCCTCTATCTACTTTAGAAGATTTCTTCATTCATTCAAATAAGAATGGACATATGCAAATTAAAGTATGCATTCCCTAACTTAAATTGCTGGTATATTTAACACATCTTGTTAGAAATATTTTGTTACAGAGTGTGTTTATATAAAACCACCTAACTGGGATTTGTTTTATTATACTTCTAACCATAAATATTACCATTATGTTTTAATAAGAATAATTGCTACAATTGATTTAGTGCTTATCTTGCAAAAAAACTCCTGAATCCTACATATTTTGTAATATCATACTCATTTTACAAATGAGAAAAAGGTGATTTAGAGAGGCATATGACTTGCCCAAATCCTACATGAAAATAAAAGAGTAAAGAATTCAAGTCCTGTCAGGATGTGTCCAAAGCCTAAGAATTGTCCACACTATAGGACACAATCTCAACTATAAAAATTATTTTAATACACTGGAAAGAAATGTGCTAAAATTTCAACAGTTTGTACCTGGAATTGCAATGATCTTTTTTTCTGATTTTCATATTTTCACAAAGTATAACAAATAATTGTCATTTATATGATCAGAATAAAAGTTAAATGTTATACCCCCCCTCAAAAAAAGAACTCATTTGGATGGGAGGAGATATATATTCTATGAAAGAAAAAAATTGGCAAAACATGGTTAAGCTTACTGTATAGTGATATATGATCTATTTTTAAATTTTTTTCCTAAGATGTACAAAGTTCCTGTATGGGAATGTAATATTTAAAATATTTTTATTGCAAATTTATTTTCAGGCTTACTCAATGTAAAAAAAAGTACAATATGAAGTTATTACAGTCTATGTTATTTATTAGTTATGTTATTTCTTTTAATAAATAGTTCAGAGAGTCTCAGAGACTACAAATATTTTTTTATCATATGTAACATCAAAGCTACCCAGCATCTGGTAAAACCTTGCCTATAAAATAATGTATACAACCACATGGTAAATACATCTGCCACTGAGGTTTTTTTTTTTCCTTTAGTGCTGAATCACAGCTGGAAACAACTTTAAAAACATTACCACTAATATTAAACTTCCTTATTAAACATTTTGGATGCATCAGTCTGTATGCTAAAAATATAGTAGCTTGTTATAATGATTAAAAAAATCAAGAAAAAGACTTAATAACAAATATCTAGATATCTTTGGGTCAACTAAGTATGATTTTTATGTCTTATTTATCCAATAATATACTCATTCCTTCACTGTGGTTCTCCAATAGAAAATAAATAATTATGCATGGACTTAATACAGTTCTAGAATTTTAGTTGACCACATCTAAACTTTGAATCCATCTGATATATAAATGAATGTTTCTGGAAAACATCACAAAGAAGGGCCTAAAATGTGGTTGAAAGATTGGAAAAAGTTCAGTCTTTCCCAATGTTGTATCTACGTTGTATTTCTCCCTAGTGTTCTATTCCTGCTCTAACAAATTGTCACATATTTGGTGATTTAAGATTACAGAAACTTATTATCTCACAGTTCTGTAGATAGGAAGTCCAACACCGGTCTCACTGGGCTAAAATCAAGGTGTTGACAGAACTGCATTCCATTCTATAGTCACTAGGGGAGACTCTATTTCCTAGCATTTTCCAGCTTCCAGAGGCTGACCACATTTCTTGGCTATGAGCTCCTTCCTCCATCTTGAAAGCCAGCAATACTGCATCTCTAGCAACATTCTTTCATAGATACATCACCATCTGATCCTCCCATGTTGCTTCCCTCTTCCTCTGATAAGGACCCTTGCGATTACACTTGTGAGACCACCAGGGTAACACAGCATAGTCTCTTTATTTTAAGGTCAACAGATTCACAGCCTGAATTCCACCTGCCACCTTCATTCCCTTTGCTACATAACCTAATATAGTCACAGGTTCTGGGAATTAGGACAAGATTATCTTTGGAAGTGGCTATTATCCTGCTGACCAACCCTCCCCCCAATTGTTTCTGTATTCCTTTTAAAATTATTGGCTAAGTTATTTTAGTGCTATATTTAAATCCTCAAAGAAACTCCTGCAAAGAAGATACTATTCACTGGCTTGCCAAATGAAGATCCCCAAACCCCATTTTCCTTGCAGGTTCCATTGTGGAGACTGACATTGTTTACAATTGGCTGTCCCAGCCAGAATCCTGATGAAGAGTAGTTATTTGACATAGTTTCAGTTAATGAATCTGCTGTGGGCTTCTGAAAAATAGTTTCTCTTTGTTTTTAAGAGGCTCAGATCTAGCTCCACTCATATATTATTTCTTATTTTCATTTTGGTTGCTGATACAGTTCCTGAAGATGACATACCCATGTGGCATGCATGAGGAAAAGGCCCAGAGGATCACAGATATGGCAGCCCCAAAGTGGCTGACCCACCAAATTAATGCCTGATGCGTCTTACCTTAAGACTTTGTCTCATGTGAGAAAAATCAACTGTTACTTGTTTATGGAACTTAGTCATTTATTCTGTTACTTGCAGCCAAACTGAGTATTCTGCAATTAGTAGCCAAAGGTACTCATATCTAATTTATCTTGAATCTAGAAGAAACATTTCAAGACTTTTTCTGGAAAAACAATCCAAATGTTCTTAATTAGTGCTGATTGCTCTTACTTTTTATAAGAGAACCATTTTTTGGACCAAGTCCTAGTCCTAGTGTCTGTAGAAGTTCATGAAAGTAAACAGAGAAAGAGCAACAAAAGCACATAATTAATTTTCTTTTAGATATGCATGCCAGTGACCATCTTGAAATTTACCTTCTTTGCCTACTCTGTAAAAATGGATATGGCACTCTAAATATATTTTTCCTTTGCCAGTTAGCAGTAAGCTATGTCAACAGCTGGTGCTGGACAAGCTTTGCAGAAGGAACTTTTCCTTCCCTTGCCAGGCTTATGCAGCATACTTGTTTTCTCCAGCACTGAGGATCTGTGGCGTGGATGGCTTCTCAGCTTCTCCAGTGCCCAGCTCTTGGAGCATGCACAGCTTCTCTAGCATCAGGCTGTTGCTGCTGCATACACAATTTCTCCAGCACCCAATTCCTATCAGGCATGGTAACCAGCAGTATTTAGCAGCCAGCAGCTTTCCCCGGAAACTCCTCAGATGGCTCTAAGGCAGGTTTCCAGGAGACACTTTTTTTTTTGAGAGAGAGAGAAGGGAAAGAGAGCGTGCACAGACGGGGGGGGGGGGGCAGAGGGAGAAGGAGAGAGAGACTCTTAAGCAGGCTCCATGCTCAGCACGGAGTCCGAGGTGAGGCTCATTCTCACAACCCTGAGATCATAACCTGAGCTGAAATCAAGAGTCAGACCCTTAACCGACTGAGCCACCCAGGCACCACTTAGAGAAACCTTTCTTTAAACAGCTTTCTTCCATACCCTAGAGCATTGGTTTCCACCAAATTCCAGAGGAAGATTTCCAGCAAGTTCCATCAGTGCCGCATCACAGAGACCTCTCTGCTATTCAGTGAGAAATGGTCATTCACTCTCCAAGGTATAGCTTTCAGTCCTGGCAGAGTGGAGGGTCGGGGCTCTCCCATGGCCTAGAGGTAGTGGCTGACTCTTGTATCTGCTATGGGAATATTCTTTATAATTCTCCTTACATTTTACCAGCCTATCTGTCATTAATCTAATCCTCACCATGGTTAAATACTATTTATATTAATTTTTTTCTGTTCAAATTACTGTATGGTTCTTTCTCCTGATCAGACCCTGACTCCATTCACATTTTTGAAGTACTGTTTATGAAGTTATAGTGATTTTTAAGAAGTAATTGTACAATTTGCCTTAAAGCAGCTTCTCTCAAAAATGTTTCTCAGAATTTGCCACAAGATGTGCTCCAAGAAAAATGGGTTCTGTGGTCCACGAGCTTAAAGAATCCTCTTTCCATTAGAGATTCATATATGAGCATCTCAAATTCTCCCAGAGGTTCTGCAGTAAATATAATCTATTTAATCTTTTTAAGTTAGAATTTCCCAAACCTCTCTGGCCTTGAAAATAGTTGATTAAACAAAAACAACCATACTAATTGTGAAACATCAGACTGGGAAACAAATCTTAGAAAATGTTTTCCTAAAGATATCAGCATAATACCCTACACTGTCAACAACAAAAAAGGTTTTGAAGAGCATGGAAAATGTATCCTCATGACATCATGTGCCATTTTTCAGACCCTTCTTTTGCAAATGCCATGAAAAAGTTGACTGTAAGAAAGGTTTCCCACTTTCTCATAAATGCATTGCGCTTCATGCTGGATATAATCTGGTATAATTTAAAAATACATCTTTAAACTGTGAATAGCTGGGAGGAAAGGAGAGCTTTGAGTTCATGTTATCTCATACTAATGTTCACCATGTGTGATATTGGTCAGTCTAGTTATTATGACTTGTTCTTGATCAAAATTAAATTCCTAACTGAAGTCTGGTTAACCTCTTTCTCATCCAAAGAGGACTTAAATAGAAAAGTTGCTCTGCAACACACAGTGTCTGTGGCTAGCCACTGCTGAGTGAGCTTAGCTGAAAAAATCGATGCTAACTGCTATAATAAGGGAAAGTAACACTGGGTAATGGCAATGTGATTATTATTTGTTTAGACTAAAACTGCTATTCTTTTCAAAAGCTATAACACGATCATAACCAGATATCTAGTTTCACTCTTCCATTCTATATCCACAGGATATAGATTAGATGAAAAAACTAAAATTGATTCTTCAGAAAGCAGAAATATTTTTGCAATTTTACTGATTAAAAAGATGCAGCAAAATTGTTTCAAGTTTCTCTCTCCTGAGTGCTCAAGATGTTTCTATCAAAAAATCAAGTATCACATCGATTTTTGTGTCCTTTGGCATATGATAGTAATTACTATAAGACTTCTATTGGAATTTTCACACAGTATCTTGAAATGGTGACAACTTCTTACAAAGTTCATGGGAGTGGCATTATGCCTTACATTTCTCTTGTAGCTCTGTGTACATAAGTAACTTCATACATATAGTAGTTCTCTGATAAACGATGAAATCAGAAATGATCATAAGTCCCACAATCAAATGTTCAAACTAGCATTAATGAACTTCTCTTTATGACAATTCTGTCTGAATTATTCCACTCTCAAGGTTTGCCAACACTCATGCTTCTTAACTGGACTTCAGGCACATGATAGAAATTCTTAGTGCTTCACCTAGATCCCCTTTACCAACTCATTATCAACCATCCTCTAGCTCCTGTGAACATTGAAGCCAAGAGCTTATAATTGCGATCTTCTTGGCTGAAAGGAACCAACTTGCTTGGAGACACCTGAGTGGTTACATGACCCCCTCCCCATTTACTGCCTAATGAGAAGATACAAAATCCTGTCTCTTAGTCTCAAGGTGGTACAGTTCCATGATGTAATTTACTTTCAGAAATATCCTCCATTCCCTCTGTGTGTCACATCAAGGTTAGTTGACATCCTTGCTCAGATTATTCCCCTCCTCTCCCCTGCTTCCCTTATTCCCTTATAGGATTTTCCTGAATGACACTCACTCAATAAATCACAAAAACCTGAATCTCTGTCTCACTCTCTGCTTCTAGGGAAGTGACCTAAGGAGTGATCCCTAAGAAGCCAACTCTAGGATGCGATTCTGGAGCTGAACCTAGAGTGACCAACTGGTATGAGGACCCCATCTCAAACAGTAGGCGGAAAATTGATAGTCACTGGTATTCTGTAAAACTGCAATTGTGAAAACTTTCACCTCCAGTGAATTTGGCTAAATTACAGTTGGAAAAGGTGCACTGGCATTTGATATTTGGTATAACATCTCTTGCCTTTGAGAAGTACAGCTATTAGAGTAATGATACCAATTGAGAAATTAGATAGGTATAGGGGAGCAACACTGATACTGTAAAAAGAGAAAATGGCAGACACATGGTGGTCAAATATTAATCCAAGTAATTCAAATAAAAATTTGAACAAGGAGACATTTGAACAACATTTTTAAAAAAATAACAGGAGGGCTGATTATGTTGAGAAACAGACATAGAGGTTTATTCAAGAATAGCAAAATTTGGAAGAAGTTTGATTACTCATCTTGGTGAATTTTCTTCATGAAATTTGGATTCCAGTTATAAAAGGAATGGGATCCTAAGACTTGGGGTGGTAACATAAGGTAGATTAACTAAAAAACCTTAAGGACCCAGATTCTCCTGAAATTTCTAGGCCAAGAAAAGTAGCACATAGTTAATGCTAAAGGATAACATACACTTCCTTGCTTTAGGACTATCTGGAATCCTCAAATGAGGCAGATGCCTTCAAAAGCGATATTTGCCCTCTTCAGGATTTGTTCCCATGAACCTTCCTGCTTAACAAATCAAATCACAACATAACTAACTGGAAGAATGGGGGAGTTCTGCCAAGGGAGAAATGTTACATTTCAAGGAGCTGCCATATTGGCCTCGCATGTAGCAGCAAGGACTAGGAGAATGAGTAGGAACAGATCTGAGGGAACAGAATTAAGGGGGGCAGAATATCAAGGTAAAGAAGAAAGAGTATGGGGCACTGGGTAGCTCAGTCATTAAGCGTCTGCCTTTGGCTCAGGTCATGATCCCAGGGTCCTGGGATCGAGTCCCACATCGGGCTCCCTGCTCAGCGGGAGGCCTGCTTCTGCCTCTCCCACTCCCCCTGCTTGTGTTCCTGCTCTTGCTAACTCTCTCTCTGTCAAATAAATAAATAAAATCTTAAAAAAAAAGAAAGAGTATGTTAATATGGGGAAACTCTCTCTTGAGAGAGTTTAAACCCTGACTTAGGCCCCTGTCACCAATTCTAATATATTGTTGCTCAGATGGCTCTTGGACACTTGGAAAAAGTTTGTCTACACTAAGCAAAGAAGATGCCAGAACTTCCAAGGCAGATCATGGAGAAAAGTGGTCATGCCTGAAGTGGCCACCCTAGAATGGATCTATTATGAAAGTCCACAAATTCTACCAGCTGTCTATTCCTCAAGAAGATTGATTTGTCATTGAGAGACAAAAAGGAATGCACTGTGAGCAGGCAGCAGCACTGGTAAAATATTCAGCCATCATTTTCCTTTTTGTCAACTAGAATAATTGTTAGGCTGTTATAGGGCTGAAATCCTTAGTAACAATGGAGATGATTAAATCTCTGAATAGCAGAGGCCACATGAAAGTACATTGAGTATAATTGCTGTAATGGGACAGACAGTAAAGTTGAAAATGGTAGCCTGTGACACGTGACTATGCATGACTATATATGGACATACATATGAAAATAACTAAAAGAATATGGTGGTTTAGAGGCAGGAGACATAGGCAGCAAACAAGAAAAAATATATATATACACATATACATAATATTATTATTTAACATATACAATAATATTAAGATATATAATATGTTATGATATAATAATATATATTTACTTAATATATAAGTTATATTAGTTTTAAAAAACAACAGTAACAACAATAAAATTAAGTCTAGATTTTTCACCAGTAAAAACCTAGTAGCAACTTAAAACAAAATAATAAAATGGTGGAAACCAAGGGATAATAGATAAATCAATAATAAGCAAGTATAAATGACAGAAATATTAATATAAGTCAAGGTTGAATTTAAGTATAATAATAATAAAGAGAATAAATCAAAATATGATGCAACTATCTAATAAGATATACAGTAGACATTTATTTTATGTACCAAATAACACAAAAACTAATAAATCAAGCAAAAATTATCTTTAGAAAGAACTTTATTATAATACAATTACACTGACAGTTTCCAAATTGGAAAAATATAATAGAGAGAAGAGTAAAATAAGTAAAATGATAGATGAATTAATAGATGGATTAAATAATATATTAAAAATTATTAAATCTATCTCAATAGCACTTGTTACTAAGTTATTAAGAACTGTTATTAAATATATGCATTATTCTTGGTATGAATATGGAATATTTATAATAGAGGGATTATGTATCACAGAGAAAATTTCATTTCACATTTTTTTTTTAAAGATTTTATTTATTTATTTGAGAGAGAGAGAGAATGAGAGATAGAAAGCACGAGAGGGAAGAGGGCCAGAGGGAGAAGCAGACTCCCTGCTGAGCAGGAAGCCCGATGCGGGACTCGATCCTGGGACTCCAGGATCATGACCCGAGCCGAAGGCAGTCGCTTAACCAACTGAGCCACCCAGGCGCCCCTCATTTCACATTTTTAAAACAACTTCTGTTTTCTGTTAATCTAGAAAAATTAAAAATAAATCAGAAAATATTTTAACAATTTAGAAATGATGAAATGCATATCATATGATCCTCTCATCAGAAAGCTATATTGTAAAACTTTTAAAAAACTCAGAAAAACTGAACTCAAAAGTAAATGTGTAGCCTAACAAATTTAATAATAAATAACTAAAAGAAGAAAAGAAGGAAAGAAAGGAACTTCTTACTCAGTCCACAAAATACTTGAGAAAGAAATACAAAGTAAACCAAATAAATCAGAAGAGGAAATTCATATGACTAAAATGTGAAATTAATTAATAGTTAAAGTATAAATTTAATAAATAGAAAATAAAAGAAACAAAATAGAAAAAAATTAAAATGTCCTAAGGAGTTCTTTATAAAAAACAATTAAATTAGCACAGTCCAGTAGAACTTTATACAAGGATAGAAATATTTTATATTTCTGTTGTCCAACACAGTGTCCCTTGACTATATTTGACATTTAAAATGTAGTCACTGGAACTGAGGAACTAAATTTTCAATTTCATGTAATTTTAATTAATAGAACTATAAACTTAAAGGTCACATGACTAGTTCCTACAATATTAACACAGATTTAGACAGATTTTTACATGCCTAATTCAAGGAGAAAGAGAAAAATTGTAAAGATTTTTATGAATAAAAAAATCTATAAACAAATTCAATGTAAAAATAATAGATTTGGAAAAAAAAAAAGCCTTTGATGAAGAATAAAGATAGTGGGTAATCTCTATAGCATACAAGGAGATTTTGCAAACTGGCCAGAAGGAGATAAACAACCATACAGAAAAGAAAGAAAAAAAAAAGGAAGAAAAGAAAAGAGAGAGCAAGAGAAGGAGAGAGAGAAAGAAAAAGAAAGAAAGAAGAAACAAAGAAGAAAGAAAGAAAGAAAGAAAGAAAGAAAGAAAGA
>NW_027397076.1:22661439-22744763 GCF_003265705.2 Callorhinus ursinus | reverse complement strand
AGAAAGAAAGAAAGAAGGAAAAGGAAAGAAAGAAGGAAGGAAGGAAGGAAGGAAGGAAGGAAGAAAGGATTCACAAAGAGTAAATACATAAAAGCCAACTGTGTTAATCAGATTTCTAAGATGGTCCCCTCATATCCATCCCTCTCCTTGGGTATACGTGGAACCTGTGACTTTTTTTTAACCAAGAGAATATGGTAAAGTTAAAGGCATTCTTCATACATAAGATTCTTAAATCGTTGACTGTGAGTTAATGAAAAGAAAAATTATCCTGGCAGGAACTGACCAAATCACAAAAGCTTAAGAGAGTCTAGACCTCTTCTCTGAGGGTCGAGACTAACTCTCTCCATTGCTGGTTTGGAAGAAAAAAGCTGACACGAATTATACAGCCATAGGAAATGAATTCGGCCAACAACCAGAGGATGCTTGAAAACAACTCCTTCCTTAGTCAAGCCTCCAGATGAGATTGCAACCCAGCCAAAACTTTGATTTCAGCCTTATGAGACCTGAAGCAGAGAATCCTTCAAAGCCATGCCTGAACTTCTGACCTGCACAATCTATGAGATAGGTGTTGTTTTCAGCTGCAAAATTTGTGGTAATCTGTTGTGGTAATTTATTACGCTGCAATAGAAAACAAACAAAAAGATACTCAAAATAAGTAGTGAGAAAAATGAAAGTTAAAGAAACAATGCATTCTTTCTCTTGTGATGGTTTTAAAACAATTGAAAATTCTTTGAAGTTCCTCCCAACCAAAGGTGGAGCTTAGTTCTTCGTGAATATAAACTGGCCTTCGTGACTGACTTCTAATGAATATAATGAGGTAGAAGTGATGCTAAATGAGTCTCCTGGAGGCTGAGGTTTCTCTCCTGGAATGCTTGTCCTTGGAATGGAGCCCACCACACTTTAAGGAAGCCAAACAGCCCTTGGAAAAGCCACACATATGTATTCTGGCCACTGCCCCAGCTCAAATCTCAGCCAACAACCACCATCAACTTGCCAGATTGTGACTGAGGGAGGCTTTGGATGATTTCAGCCCACAGCATCTGAGCAAGCCCAACTGAAGTTGAATGTGGCAGAGATGAGTGATCCTTATCAAGTCCTTACCACATTGCTTGTTCTTCACTCTCATTATTTTAAGGGGCTGATCTTTGGGGGTAGTTGGTTACATAGCAAAAGATAATGGAACATGTCTGTACTCATCTGACAGGCAAAGTTTTAAAGAACAGTAACACCTATGGCTGGCTGGGATGTCATGAAAAAATGAACTGTGAGCAACCAGCACAAATGTTCAGGAAGGATTATGGGTGCGCCTTCTGTTGAACGGTGAAACAGTGCCTGCCCTCGGCCCTGCTTCCCACAGCACTGCTAGTACCTTCAAACACTGGCAAAAGAAACTTCAGATGGCTTCAAGTTCTCCAGGTGCTAGGCAGCTGGTTTTCCCAAACAAGTGTAAACATCTCACACTGAAAATCTACCTGGAAAGAACTAGAGTTTTTATTTACCCGCTGACAATTATTTACCCGCTGACAAGATTGCAACAGTGAATTGGATCCCTCTCTTGGAATATTGAGACCCTATGTGCATGTTCAGCATGTTGTTCTAGCCCTGGCAGGAGTCTCCCTGGGAAATAATGAGGATTAAAGATCTGTGGACTTCCCCTCTGGTTGAACTCTGGTTTGAAAGTTTCCCTAAGTGTTCTTGTGTGATATTACAGAAAATGTCCTCAAGTCTAGAGGAAGACTGGTAGCAAACATAAAGGGACCCACCTCGTATGGTAGGGACTGATGAGAAAAGGCCTCCCCTAGCACAGTATTTATGCAAACATCGTTGGTGATTGTTCAGCACAGCCTGTTCAATAGTGAATGGACAAACACGAACACAATGAAGGAAAAAAGTGAACAAAAAAGTCAGAAAAGGGATTAAAATAATTTGAATATCTATCAACAAAGGAATAATTGAATACATTATCGTATATCAATAACCTGGAAAATAAGAACTCCCATGTATATGCATGCATGTATAAACTAATTATATATATATATATACATATACACATACATGATTTTGATGAAAGTGAGAAATATGAAGGAATCTATACTGAGTTATTCATATGGAGATCATAAATGTGGAGAACAAAAAAATAAAAGTTGATTATTTCTTAAAAAGCAAAAATAAAATGACACGAGAGTCAGTGTGTGCCAAACTAAGTAGGTATCACATATATTAGAAAGCCAGACTTTATTACCTCAAAGTCACATTATGGGCTATTTCAACATTTCCTTAGCTACTTCATTATCCAACAGATTATGATGGACATAATCATAGCTTACTCATTCTATTTTTTTTACTTCTGACAAATATTTCCATTTTTGGTGCTCAAACCAATCCATAGAATAAAAGACTGAGTAATAGTATATTTCCCTTGAAGTGCAGGCATCTGCATTATTCTATAATTGATGCTACTTCAGAAAAGCAATGTCCTGATTGTCTGACTACTTCCAACTTGCAAGACCCTGGGGAAATTGCTGGAAAGACAGAGGAGTGTGTTTTATTGGAACCTTTGCAATTTTCTTCACATCCTAAGTGCACTTGAGGAAGTAAATCTAGTAAATGGTCAGTGAGAAAAGAGAACAAATGTTGGAACAGCTGTGGGTTGAGAGTAGGGCTCGGAAGCCCAGCTGCTGGGCTCCCAACTCCGCTCTACCTTTTATGAGCTATGTAAATTTAGACCATTCTTTGTAAAATACAGATAATAATGGTATCTATTTCATAATATTGTAATGAGGATTAAATGCATTAATACCTTTAATGTTCTTAGAAATAAAGCTGGTATGCTCTTAAGAGCTCAAAAGATGTCAGCTGATGTTATTATAATTATTATTCTTATCAACTGAGCAGTCTAGTTTCAAAAGCACTAAATAACTAGTTACTGTTATTTTCTAAATGGCTATGGTGTTTTATTTCACCAATAATGATGTTTTAGCTGCAGATGTCCACCCACATCCCTTGGACCTTACTACTTCCAAGTACCCCGGCACCCTCCTCATGGTTTATTCCATAGCGGATGTGAAGAGCTAGAGAACTGACAACTTCCCACCCCACCCCCACCCCACCCTCACACACCTAAATAGCTGCTCTCCACCAAAGAATGAACAGGAGTTAGTGTCTAGATACCCTGGCTCCCTTGCCCCTCAGGGAAATAAGTTTGAGGTATGCGTTTTACACCTTTACCAGAGCTTCTCTGGGGAGATTAAGGTACAGTCAAGAGTAGTCTATTGACTTCTGTCCCTTTAACTGCCTCATGGTCCCACTGCCCTACCTGGAGCACTTTAGTCCTTATTTCAGGGTTGGCTTCTGGAGGAACCTCTAGCTCAAAAACAGAGTAACATATGCTGGACCTTTGAAATATTGAAAAATAGATTCAGAAATCCCTCAATTGATAAATAGCATCACCTTTGCCTTAGGAAGTGCTGTAAAACATAGCTGAAAAAAATAATTAAATGACTAGTGGTTAAGTACACAGACTCCAAAGTCAGACTGTTGCAACTCTCCCTCTACCTTGGCAATGCCACTAACCCCTCTTTACCCAAATGTTCTCTCATGTGTAAGGTGAGTATTACAATCTTACCAACCACATGGAGTTGTCATGGAGAGGAACTTGCACAATATTCAGAGCATGTAGAACAGGATCACTGTTGTCATTAATAAAAGTGAGTTGAAATGTGGAAGCTAGAGAGCCACATTATAAACTAAAATCCGGACCTAATTCTCTTTCTGCCTCCACCTCTCAGTCTAATGCCTCCACTGCCATCCTGCTTCCTGAAACACAACTGACCTCTCTCCCGACCTCCCTGTCCCCCAGGCCCCCCTGCTATTATGGCCTGCCCCAGCCACTCACAACAAAAAGCAATTCAGCCTTGTCTCTTGACCCAGGATCCCCTTCATAATCATTCTCCCAGTCTGCAAACCCAGCACTAAAATATGATTCAAAATTGGGCTTGGACAAGTTTCCAAACTGCTGCTCGTCAGAGATTCTATGTGCAAAACTATGAATGCTAAAATCCCAAATACTGAAGATCTGTGGTACGTCTTCATGATCATTAAGTAAGTTTCTAATCAAATTATTCTATCAAATGTGGAGTTTTCTTGTTGTTTGAACTTGAGAAGGCATCTAATGTTAGTAATGGCAGGCTATCACTTAAAATTAGGGTGAATGAATGGGTCACAGTTGCCTGTCCAATGGGTGCTATCTTCTGCAGATGCTTCTGTAGAGGCTGGATAGCCCCTGGACTGACTCTTTCTGCTACAGTCTTTGCAGTCCTTATATGTAGGTTTCAGTTTTAACCCAGATATACTCAGTACCAGAGCCATCCATTGGCACCTGCCTTCCCTCCATCCTAGGTCAGACATGATCTTTCATCATCATGCATTCTTCCGAATTTCTGTCCTCTGTCCTGAATTCTTGCTACCTCTCCAAAAGCCTAGACTTTTGAATTTAATTGCCTTTTCCTTACTTTTCTACAGTAATGGCCTTCATCTCAAGCAATAGATACCAAATGCCTGGCTATTGCCTGATTTGGGAGAAATGTCTTAGGTCACAGGAAATGGAGTGGGGTGGGTGCTATCCATTCATAATTGAAAAGTTACATCCCATCAAAGTTATTTAAGTATTGTATACAGAGAAATTATGTGTTAGTTGGTGTTGCTAAATATTATAAACTGCTCAAGGTTAGGAGTCATCTCTCAATCATCTTTGGGTATTAATCCCTAGCAAATTGCCTGGTACATTAAAAGAGCTCAATATATGTTGTCTCATTATTGGTGGCTAAATACATTTATGAGATGCCAAAATGGGAAGACACAGAGAAATGCACGTTAGGTGAGCGATATTTGGAATTTGATCATGGACCTAGGATGGACCACATACATTTTTTGTTCAGAGGCCATTTTGGCTGGCTAACATGAAGAGAAAACAAAAAGCAGCTATTTAGACCATAGTAGAGTAGAGCTGTTTTACCTGAAAGGGAAAGATAATGACCTCTTCTATGCCAATACACACATACCTAGAAAAAAATCCCAATGAGAATAAACTTTGATTTAAAAGGAGGGAAAAATAAGGTGCTAGTTGAAATAGGTTATAATAAGGCAGTTTGTTAAGAGCTTAATTATCCATACCCCCAGAGGAAGGTATGATGTTATGGCAGAGGAAGAAATCATAAAACTTAGCAGCAGGGGTTCATCTTCTCAGGTATTAAATAGGTAATTAATCTTAACTGCAAGAAGCAATTAAGCCTCACTCAGTAAGGTGAGGATTTTTAGGTTCACAGTCAGAGCAAAACTTCAAGTCAAAGCAGGAGAGCAAAATAAATGACATGTATGAATACTTTTCTTTTGAAAAATACATTAATCTTCATATCGTTTCTGTACTAATATGTATTGTTTTGGAGAATGCTAGGTTGTGTCTGAGATAGAATTTTGTTTTCTTTTATTTAGAAATGTTCTCTGGATTTTCCCTTATTTTGTGGACTTTTGTTTTTTTTGCAGTTACTAGAGGCATATAACATAGATGCCCATAGTGTGCATTTGCACATTCTTCATGTTATAGAAATGTAACTTCACAACAAATCTATAGAAACCTAGGCTGGGGGAAGCATGAGTAGTACGATCCTTTATATGTACCTAAAAAAAGCACATAGGTTCTAAAAGAAAGTTTTTTATTAAAATAAAATATAATTAATTTTCATCCTACATAAAATATTTAATAAATCAAATTTGAAAAAAAAGTTTTACCTGATTTTATAAGTTTAGGAGTAAGAAAGGATAATATACACTGTATTAGTTTGTTGAGTCATCGTAACAAAATGCAGCCCTATTTAAATCTATTTAAATCATAGACTGGGTTGTATAAACAGTAGAAATTTATTTTCCCACAGTTCTGGAGGCTGGAAGTCCAAGATCAAGGTGTCAGCACGTTTCGTTTCTCCCAAAGCCTCTTCTTGCCTTGCAGATGGCCATTTTCTTGCTCTGTCCCCATGGCTTTTTCTCTGTGTGCTCACACACTTGGTGCTTCTCCGTAAATCCTTATCCCCCCTTCTTAAAAAGATACCAGTTAAATTAGATTAGGACCCATCCTAACGACCTCCTTTTAACTTAATTACCTCTTGCATGGCCCTATCTCCAAAGACAGTAACATTGAGATACTGACAGAGCTTTAACATATAAATTTTTGCAGAACTTAATTCAGTCTATAATATAAACCCATCACTAAAAAAAGGAAGAAAAGAAGCATAAACCTTTGAGATGAAGAAAGGTGTGTCAACATTCCAGTTCTACTTTCTTGCTTTGTGATTTGAAGCTAACTATTTAAATCTACTGAGGCTTAGGTTCTCATATATATGTGATTGGATACAAGCTATTAATATAGAAATTCCTTCCGACTTCCACCTGCCTCACAACAGCATCCTGTACTTGGCAAATTTCAAGTCTCTTCTTTTTTTTATTTTATTATGTTATGTTAATCACCATACATTACATCATTAGTTTTTGATGTAGTGTTCCATGATTCATTGTTTGCATATAATACCCAGTGCTCCAGGCAGAACGTGCCCTCAAATCTCTTCTTACTGTGATACATATACCCTCCTATTGATCCAGCTGAGACTGTCTTTGCCAGACCAACTACTGGATTTCTTGTCTATAAATCGGAATTTTGTAATACCTACTTTATAGGTTTGTTAATGAAATTTAAATAATACAGGAAAAGCCCATACAACAATGCCTGGCAAAGAGAAAAAACTGCATATAAAAGACAGGAATTACTGTCATGGCGATTAAATACTAGAGATCAAATAAAGTACATGTGCAAGAGCTTGGTGCATAGTACACTTATATGTACTTACTTTTCTGACTATGTTTACTCCAAGTGGCAGATACTGTTAGCTTTCTCTAATGTCTGTTCTTTCCTTCCTCCTTTTTTTTTTAAAGGTTTTATTTATTTGACAGAGCACAAGCAGAGGGAGAGAGAGGGAGAAGCAGGCTCCCTGCTGAGCAAGGAGCCCAATGTGGGTCTTGATCCCAGGACCCTGGGATCATGACCTGGGCCGAAGGCAGCCACTTAACCGACTGAGCCACTCACCTCCTTACTTGTAGAACTAGTTGCTTTTTAGGTGGACATGTAGTTGCCTTGAATGAAGACGACACTTTCCTACAGGAAGGAAAGCATATTCAGTTCTGAACAATGGGACACGGAAGTAGTGGGTGTAATATCCAGGACCTGGGCTCCTGAGAATTCATCTTTAATATGGACGAGAGAGAAATAGAGCTTTATCTTTTTAAAACCACTGGCAAACAGTTGGATATACATACATATCTGGAACTCCCAAGTTTTAAGGGAAAGACATATGAATTTAAGAATCATTTGCTTAAAGATGAGAGCTAAAGCTTAAGACTGACTGGGATAAGGGCGCCTGGGTGGCTCAGTTGGTTAAGTGACTGCCTTCGGCTCAGGTCATGATCCTGGAGTCCCGGGATCGAGTCCCACCTCGGGCTCCCTGCTCAGCAGGGAGTCTGCTTCTCCCTCGGACCCTCCCCCCTCTCATGTGCTCTCCATCTCTATCTCATTCTCTCCCTCAAATAAATAAATAAAATCTTAAAAAAAAAAAAAGACTGGGAAAAAAACATTGCCAGAGAAATGGCCCACAGATTGAGCCTGGGGCATGAGAGTTAGGGGAGGCAGGAGTGGTTAAGTAATAGGTCACTCAGTGAGGACAAAGAAAAGACCTGTGGATTTGCAGCATCAATGTTGGTGACCCTGATAGGGACAATTTCAGTGGTGCCGTATGGACAGAAGTCCAATTCAAATGTTGAAGAGAGACTAAGAGGGTTAAAAATAAAGACAAGAAAGACCACGGACCACGTACCTAAGGGTTGGTGTTTTCGTTTTATTTTCTTTGGTTTGGTTTTTCCCTCCTAACAGAGAGCAATAAAAAGATGCAAAAGCAGGAGGACGAGAGGAGGGGAATCAAAGGGAAGGGATTTTATTTTATTTTTGTTTTGTTTTGTTCCATGACAAATAATAGACCCATAGACACTTTAAAACACCCCATGCGGGGTCTTTCTTGTGGGCTTTTCCACATGTCTTCTCTGCCTGGAATAAATAATTGCACTCACACTTTTCTCCTGGCTTCTCCTTTTGGCTACCAGGTCTTACACAAAGGTCTCAGCCCCTACTGCCTTCATTGTCCTGTACTGGCATTCTGTAGTTACTAGTCTGTAAGTTCTGCTCCCTACAAACCCTGTGAGTCCCATTTTTATCCTAAGTCTCACTGTATAGCAGGTGTCTATTGTGTGAAAAGGGGGCAATACGATGGGAACAGCAATGATTTCTTGTAAAAGACATTGTGAGAGCTGGGTAAGCTGAATCATGAAAAGCACATGGAACACAGCAGGTGCTGAGTATATCTGCACTTGTTGAGTTGGTACTTAAATTGAAGTTTACTATGGGCAGTTTTTTTTTTTTTTTAATTATCAAGGCATCATGGTTTTTTGCCTTTTACCATGTAGGATTATATTATTGTTTTTTGTGACTGAGATCTCTATCCCCTGACCTAGAATTTATGTGTTACCATCAACCTTTAATTCATGGTCTCAGTTTAAGCATTTCATTTTTCTAGCAGGGGGAAATCTTTTCCTTTCTTCCCTTCTAGGTTCCTTGGCTTGTCTAATAATGAAATTGACATGAGACAGATTAACAGGAGAAAAACAAATTTTAATTTTGTAATATGGGAAACCCCAAAATACGAATCTCCTAGGCAGTTGAGGTTTCTGTGCCATCATGAGCCTAGGAGGACAGGAATAGGGGTCTGGGACTTTAAAAAGAGTAGGGAGATAATTCACAGGAAGATGGGAAGAGCAAATGTTCGGTAAACAAATGTTTGTCAAGTTGTGCAGAGACAATGGGCCACAGAGAGGAATTTGAACAAACAGGCCTTACCAAGCACCCCTACCACACTAAGTCCATAGTTTTTGTAGTTGCCTATCTTCCTGAACTAGGGTAAAAGCAAAAACGTCCCCCTGACTCCCTTTGGCCCTGGACTGTCTTCAGCTCAAAGCAATGTTCACATCAAAGTGGCACACCCTGGGGCAGCCTGCTCCAAACCCCATCTATCTAACTGTACCTACGTTTGACATGCTCTATGGATGAAAGCCATTTACATTTCTGATATTTACTTTTACAATTCATTAGTGTTATCTTTGCAATTTTGGTGTTTTTATCTTTCTGCTGAGTTTAACCAAAATGCCTAAAAAATTATTTTTAAAAATGATTTCTATGCAGTATGTCTGGCCAAGGCAAAAAAATTGAACCACCTGAAATTTATATGTTGTTTCTATCGTTAAGTATCCGTATACTTTTATGGAAGGCAGAATACCAACAGCCTTGTCACAAAAACTTGCCAGCAGCAGGTCGAAATAAATTGTGGTCTCTAGTGTTTAAATTTTATATGAATGACTGACTTCTCACTATTTTCTCTGATTTTAGGACTTGACCAATGGAATCCACTATCTTCTATCCACTTCTGTAGGTTCCTTGCTCCCTACATCCACACCTGAGTTATATACAATACCACTTAGTCTTCTATTAAAGTATATTGACTAGAAATTGACAATTCATTTAGATATAAAATTTATTTTTATTAGCACAAAAATGGGAAGGCAAAAGAAAATATTAATTAATAAGCAGTATGTGTCATGGCATATTTCTCAGCTTAAGTCAGACTACCTTAATATTGAATTACAATATATTTTAGTAAAAAATTATCCCTTTAGTTTCTAGCAGAAGGAAATACTAAGAACTATCTTAATAGAACTGTCTGAAATTTGCGTAACTTTTTTTTTTGTAAACAGACTATACATCTTCAAAGCAATTCAGTCCTTTAGAAATTGATAAACATTGCCTTTCTAAGTGATATGTTTATTTTCAGTTTCCAGTGTGAAATGCAGCATCTAGGGACTGAATCACACCACACTAGAACAGTATTCTATCAGGAAGACTCTTAATCTCACCTGCCAAAGGAAACACCAGAATTTTCATTGAAACTTTCAGTGGGGACACGACAGTCCAAATATCAGAGTACACTCACCCCTGGGATTTTCAGAACCTTATATTAACAAAAACATATTTAGTTGAACTCATATTAGAGAATGAGAACTACCTATAAGTTATTAAACTGTGAAGCATAATCACTAGGGAAATCGATAAGAAAAACTCTCATCTATTACTTTGCATTCTCTTTCTCATTAAAAAAATAGTGAAACTTAGCCTGGGGAGAAAGAAGTCTTTTCTTTCAGAGAGGCAGGGTTTTATGGTAGAAAAAGAACATGAGGGTCAAATGGGCCTTTTAAAAAATATAAATTGTTTCATATTGAAGTAGTTGCTTAACCATTCTCTCATTTCCTCATCAACAAAAAAGTAGTATATATATTTTTCTAATTATTCAAAGTCTGCTATAAAACCTCAATGAGATAATATGTAAATGGCTTTTCATACACCCTGTCATATAGTTGTCCATCAAAAAAAGTACTTCTTTCCATTGTAGCTCTGGGTCCCTCTTTTCTTCCTCACCCAATTTCTACAGATTATTTTCTGTGTTTCATTTTTGTCCACTGTTAGACTGAGCTATAATATCACTTCTTTTTCAGTAGTTTTAATTTCAAGGAACAGAGACATTCTTATGCCTTCAACATAAAATATATATGTACATATATATATATATATTTGTTGTTGCTTTTTTGTTTGTTTCAAAGAAATATGTTCAAGTAAGACAAAAGACTGGTACCTCACTGGAATGAGGATGTCCTACCAGACGTCATGGAAGAAATAGCAACAAGTGTATTCTGGTTTCAGGAGACTGGAGTATAGTTCAGGAAATGGGTCACTCAGGACTGACATGGTTTTGGGCATTGGGTTCTATCTTTGGCCCTCAGCAGACACTGTTTGTTAATCTGTATACTAGTAATCTCACCATAATGTTGACTCAGATTCAACTAATTCCTGTTTGTATTTCTTCTATTGCTGCAAATCAACCATATCCCCTCTTTGATAATAGTCTTTCAAAAGTCACTTATTCATAGCTTCTGCTTACTCATGGCTGTTTTTGCCTCTTGGCATCTGCAAATTAGCATTGCTGTTTATGCTTCTACCTCAATTACTAACTAATTGAGTCTCTGCATCTCAAATTCAAATTACTGTGTTAGATACAGTTAGTCACAATTAACCTTATTGAAAAAGTCATCTCACTTTAGGATTTTCCATGGGACAGTACCTAGACTATAAATTGGGTGCTTTGGAGTCAAATATCTCATTTTATGCAATCATCTCCTTCCATGAATGTGGGCCATGTGACAGAAGTCATGACCAAATACATTTAAAACTAAACCACTTCCTTCTTCAGGGGCTGTGAATTTGGTAGTTTCTCTCAGAATCTATAGCTTATTCTTAAGTTTAGTTTATTCATTTGAAATACAGAAAAATTTCAGTGTATATATTTATATTTCCTTAAAGTTTAACTATTTATTAACAATATTACAAATAATCTGAAAGATACCACTTGCTAGTTACTTAATATGAAGTATGGGATATTTCTAATTGACATGGGCTCACAGGTCTTTCTGAAATATGTCTAGGGTAAAATTTATCATATAACTTTAGAAACTATTTGTTTTTGTGTATCATGTGACTATAAGTGCTTCAAAGTAAGGGCTATCAAATGAACCTAAGAAAATTCAATAAATGTGGTCTGTTTTGTGTTTCTTAGTGTCTCTAATTCACTCTTCTTTGCCACATAAATTTATGATAAAATTTAAGTTCTATTTTTTTGCTTTAAGTGTAACTTCTGTATTGACTGTCAGCTTTAGTGTTTGTCTCCTGCAAGCAAGAATTAACTCCATAGAGCTGAGATGTAATCCCTAATATTTAGTGCTCCGTTTCCAGTACTTAGAACAAGACTTGGCACATATTAGGTCTTCATTAGGTATTGTTGGAATAAAGGGAGACACATACACACATCACTTCTTTAAAGCAGGTAAACATCTTCTCAGTCTCTAACTGCTCATAACATCAGTTTCCAGTCATTGTATATCCATTGCCTTAAAGATTAAGCCTGTATATCAAAAAACATTGATGAGGCTAGCTAAGCAAGCACATATTAATTTGATCAGCTTTATAAATTTTTAAGCATGTAACATATTCATGCTTACCTTTCAAGTACTATGCACTCGCCTGCTTTAGAAGCTACAATATCTAATCATTTATGAATTCTTCTGATGTTTTTTTACCTGGTGCTACTGTTTGGAGAAGTTCAATAAAATCTGTAATATTTGACCTTAACTATAGGAGAAGTAGAGTCTTATGGAAGGAACATCAACAAAAAAATACCCAGTTGTATATATACCAACACCTCTAATGCAAAACAAAGCAAACATAAAAGAGGGAACTGAAATGTATTTCAGAAAGAAAAAGAGGTGAAAACTTTATCACACATTAAAGTATGTCACTCAATGGCAAAATGTCTTATGTTTCCAAATTTCTTAAAACCATATACCAACCATATATGTTATCTTAACTGCAGCAGCAAAACTTTCCATCTGGGTACCTCCTCTAGGGTAAGAGCACAGAAAAATGACTGAGAAGATAGATTCTGGAGGCAGGGGGCTTTGTAGGAGGCCCAAATCCAACTCTTTCAAGCTGTGTGATTAATCTTCCTGATCCCCAGAATGGACTCACCTCTTTCCCCACATCCTGCTTCAGAGATGTAATAGAAATCATGAAGTTAAAACTGCCTACCAGACTTCTCCCTTTGGGTGTCCCATAAGTATTTCATTTCTCCTTCTAAACAACCTACATTTTAAGTAATACTGAACAAAAGCAATTTCATGAATCTTTTTTAGGTCAAAGATCAGGCAGAAACCCTTAACTTTACAGAAAACTGATTAATTAAGGGGTTGTCACCTGTATTTTTGTTTTAAGGTAACAAGTCAGAAGTTCAGAATAGCATGAGACAGACATCATTCAGAAATTTTTGTTGGGTTGTTTTGTTTGTTTTTTAATTTTTTTTGCATTTTTAAAAATTGTATTATGTTATGTTAATCACCATACATCATTAGTTTTTGATGTAGTGTTCCATGATTCATTGTTTGCATATAACACCCAGTGCTCCATTCAATACGTGCCCTCTTTAATACCCATCACCAGACTAACCCAACCCCCCACCCCCCCAGAACCCTCAGTTTGTTTCTCAGAGTCTGTAGTCTCTCATGGTTCATGTTGGGTTGTTTTTAATGTTCCTTTATTCTGTATTCAGGATACAGAATATCAGATGATCAGATATTACTTATGGGCATTGTTTTCTCAACTAATGGTAGACCTTTCATATCTGGGAAGTGAGGTCGCCCACTATTTTATGATGGTGGACAAAAAGAGGCTTACCCAGAGAGAGCTCCATAGTCATAAACTAGTCATTGTGTTTCTCTTTCTTCTGGCTCATTGAGCCCATTACAAATAAAGTGTTAAGCTGAGCTGTAAAGAGATTATAGTCCCTTGCTTCCCATGTAATCAGTTCATTTTCTCCACAAAGTAAATTGCAAGAAGAACATAATCCCTTAGAATGATACTGAAAGTTCTCTCCCATAGGCCTAATGACACGGGCCTCATATTATTTTTATAGACAGATGTCTTCTAAAGTAAAATCTCAGAAAAATAAGTTGAATATAAATATACAGGTTTCCCCCACTATCCTTTTGTAAGCTGAAATTGTGCAAGGTGAAGAGAAACAATTACTATTAATTAATATGGAAAAATTTTAACATTCCCAGACCCCAAAGTAACCTCTCTTAGGCTTTTCTGATACCTTAGGACACATCTTGCTAATGAATGCATAAACTGAATTGAGACAAAGCACAGACGCTCACACACACACTTCAAAGTTGTGGGGCCCTGATGCTGAGTTGCTGAATGGGGAGCTCCTTCCTAGGGAAGGAGCTTGGTGGGGCCAATCCTGCAGCTCCCACAGACGCCACCTCTATAACACCTCACTGCAAAACGAATGCTGAACACCACTCTCACTGTTTTGTTTTATTTTGTTTTTTGGCAAAAGCTAAAATCTTCTTTGGATTTCTTTCAATTAGTGAAAACAGGTACCCATGTAGGTCTTTAATGAAAGCAAAGTGGCGTAAGGAGCATTTTCAAAAAACCGGGGATGTCTGTACTCCCTTTAATCGTACTTCTCAGACTCTTTTACTACAGCCTTTTAATGGAAACAACCAAGTTGGAAAGAAACTTGGCCTTTCATTTCCTCCTTTGCTGTCATAGCTGAAAGTATCGATGGTATGATCAAAGTATCGAAAGTTTGGGCGCCTGGGTGGCTCAGTTGGTTAAGCGACTGCCTTCGGCTCAGGTCATGATCCTGGAGTCCCGGGATCGAGTTCCGCATCGGGCTCCCTGCTCAGCAGGGAGTCTGCTTCTCCCTCTGACTCTCTTCCCTCTCGTGCTCTCTGTCTCATTCTCTCTCTCTCAAATAAACAAATAAAATCTTTAAAAAAAAAAAAAGTATCGAAAGTTTGAATTTCTCCAAAGGCAAAAAATAGCTATTATAAATAAGCAACTTGTGAGAATTTTAATGTTGATACACTTGAAGTACCTTAGAGATAAAGGGATACCTGAGTATTATGCTAAGTACTTAGCATATTCATTGTGTGAATAAATAATTAATTAATACAGCTTTATATTTCTTTAGTACATGGCTTGAGGATTTTATTTTTTTATTTATTTTTTAAAAGATTTTATTTATTTATTTGACAGAGAGAGAGAGTCAGCAAGAGCAGGAACACAAGCAGGGGGAGCGGGAGAGGGAGAGAAGCAGGCTTCCCCGCGGAGCAGGGAACCCGATGCGGGGCTCAATCCCAGGACCCCAGGATCATGACCTGAGCGAAGGCAGACGCTTAACGACTGAGCCACGCAGGTGCCCCTGGCTTGAGGATTTTAATTGTAAATACAAATTAGCACCATGATCCAAAAATATAAAAGTTTATTGTCAACAGTTAGGTTTTGGAAAAATATTCTTTTTGGTGTTGGACTTTCTTACCAAGATATCATGTCCTTTACGTTTCAAATGATATTACATCAAACAAAATACTGCATTTGCTGCCCTTTCAGTTTCTTAGAATCACAAGTTTGGCTTAAATTTTCATTAGTCTTTTTTGTTTCCAAGCTCTTCCTTTTTGCTGAAACATTAATTATGGATCACTTTACTGTCCCTCCTATTAGGTTTCTATTGTGCAAAGATAGAACATGGTACACTTACTTTGATCTCCCTTGCAACAATGTCACTGATACTAAATTCTCTAAATATTGTTGAATTTACTAAATGTGCAAGAAAAATTGAAGATTCATGATAACAGCTCTTAAAAGTTTTCCAAATTTCTCTGTATAGAAATATCCCTGATAATAAATTAAGAAGTAATGATAGAATTGGAATATCACCAGTTTGCAACCTCTAATTAAATAGTGGATCTAGGAAATGAATATATTAACGCCTGCTAACATAAAAAAAAAGGAAGTCAACAGCAGAATAATTGTCTCCTGACAGAAAAACACAATACCACTTATGTCAAGAGCAGTTACTCTTGACAGAAATATCAAAACTGTATCTCATGAAGTCCCTGTATCCAACCTCCAATTTATAGGAAATGGAATGGAATATATATTGGACAACACCACATATATACAATTAGCAAAATCTAGCATGTGGCAAACTCTAAGGAAAAATGATCTTGTGTCTTCAACAAATAGTAAAAGAAAAAAAATACAGAGAAAAGGAGGAAAACATGTGAGAATTGGGACACATAACCAATTTTAAACTATTAAAAGTTGAAATTATGAAACAGTTGGGAAAATGTGAACACCAACTGGTTATTCAATAATTTTGAGAATCTACTATTCATTTTGGTGGCATAATAATGGTACTGCAGTGAATTTTTAAAAGTCATTACATTTTAGAAGTAACTAAAATATTTATGAATTAAATTATATGATGATTGGAATTTGATTCAAAAGGATTCAGGCGGAGGAAGGAATGGAAAATTTGCAGTGATGCAGAGAAAACAGGATTGGCCACAGATAGATAATTTTTGAAGCTGGGTGACAGGTACAGGGAGATCATTCAACTATTCTCTAGATTTTACATATGTCTGATAGTTCCCATAGCAAAAATGTTATTTAAAGAAGTTTTTTAAATTAAAACTCTGGCCACCTCACAATAGGAAATGTCTTGTTACCTCACCTTGTGAATGGGCGTCAACTGTTTGTCCTGTTGCTCAGCACTCTTTTCTTACTGCTCTCTCCCTCCCTTTCTTCCAGGTCTGTCCCATTGACCAGTTCTGCTACATGCACACACATTTCATTCTCTCCCTTACTTAGAGAGGAAATCTAGCTCTCCAACTCCTGTAACAAAGTGCAGTCTTGCCTTTGCAGATCTAAAGACTCACTAATGTGTTCTATGCAACCACAGGCCACCCACGCCAGGGGCCAGCCCTTACCATTCCACACTGGCCAAGACATTAAAATGTCAGACCTATCCCTTCTGACACTTAGGTTCCATGATAAGAAGAGAGCGGTAAACATATTTTTATTTCCTTCACTGATCTGAACCACTACCTACCTCTGTTGTCTCTTTAAAAGGCAGAAATGGCTAAGACCAAGTTCAGTTTTACATGACTTTTTTGGGGGGGGTTCCTCTCCATGACCATTACTTTTTATATGAGATGTGTATATTGCTTGAAGGACATAGTATTTTGGGATAAGATTGGAGGCAAGAAAATTCTCTCAGCATTTAGATTGAAACAATTACTATGTAAAGTGCATGCTTTGAATATATCAGCAACTTTTCTAGTGAGGCAATTTTACATTTTAATTATGTATTTTTATCTTAATTTGGAAGAAGAGGTAAGTGTATCATTTATAAAACAAAGTCCCTTTGTTAATGGAAATTTTCTCTAAATTAGAATTGCATATTTTAATTCTATTCCTGACTAAAGTTCATATATCATCTACTTATTGCCTGACAGAAAATCATTCTCCTCTTTCTTGACTGTTTGGCAGACCATTAGAATTTTATTGTTTACTGTAGAGTCCAGGATAAAAAGTTAGTGAGGGTTAGTGAATTTCAGGGGTTTAGTGAGTTTCTTTTCTTTTCTTTTTTTTTTTTTTAAGATTTCATTTATTTGACAGAGAGAGACACAGCAAAAGAGGGAACACAAGCAGGGGGAGTGGGAGAGGGAGAAGCAGGCTTCCCACCGAGCAGGGAGCCCGATGCGGGGCTCGATGCCAGGACCCTGGGATCATGACTTGAGCCGAAGGCAGACGCTTAACGACTGAGCCACCCAGGCACCCTAGTGAGTTTCTTTGATTGGAGTTTTTCTAATATAAGATCAAGGCAATTTCATATCTAGGATGTTCTTCAAGAGAAAACTACATAATGTTGTCATAATCCATTGCAGTTAGGTAGGTCAAAATGTGAGTTTTTGCTCTCAGTCACTGCAGACCATCTTCCCCCAAACTCCATCCCACCAATTATATCAGCTCCCTCACATTTAATGATGAGAGGGTCTGGAAAGCAGGTCTGTTCCAAAGGATGAGAAAGTATTAAACATAAATACTAACTTCCCATGTGGAAAGAGCCCTAACTATATGCCACGCATCTTTTTCCTGTCAAGCCTGAAAACTTACTTTAGTAGGACCAACTCCTCCATAAGCACAAAGTAGTTACTGCATGAAAGGACTATGTACCATAACAGAGCCTCTACTCCTGGACTCTCCACACCTAAATGCAGTTTCTAAATATTTCCAGTCACTAAGTGATTACCCCATTCAGTGTCCTTGCCATACATCCTTTGTTTTCACAAACATGTTTCCAATATCGTCTTGGTTTCTCCTGCTTACAATTATTTCTCCCACTTTTGGACAAAGAAAACAATGAGACTCTTTTTAGTGTGGTGGTTGGTAGCAGTGGCATTGGTGTCAGATTGGCTTCAACTGAAGTCTTATCTCTGAAATTTACTGAGACTGTGGCCTTGAACATATAACTTACCTTTAGTAAATCTTAATCCCCTCACCTGCGAAACTGGATATATTTCTGACAGAGTTATTTAAATGAGGTAATATTTATAGGACACGAATCACAGTGTCACATATTATACACAATCAAACTTGGCAGCCAATTCTTATCAAGAGAAATTAAACAGCATAGCTTGCTGAAGGTTCACAGTTAATCAGTGGTGTTTAAACCCAAGACTGTAGACCCTGGCAGCACACGTTCAAGAACAGCCCAAATTAACCCCTGTTGGGAGACTGGCTGCCAGTCCATATCACATAGCAGATGAGTCTTTCCACTCATTTAGTCACTAAGCAACTATTTGGTGACTAGGAATATTTAAATCTGGATCTTCTGACCCCTAGACCATTACACAGGCTCTTTCTTGACCAAACAAATGGCCTTAACCATTAGCTTCTACTGCAAACCTTGAAAAGAACAATGCTGAAATCTACACATTAAAATAGAATATATGAAACAAAACAAACAAAAAACAAGAACAACAACTGTCTCTTTCTCTATTCTTAGGAGAGAATATTTAATTCTCTGGCATTTCTGTTAATTCATGCTGTAAGCTTATCAGGGAAAACCATCTCTTCAACAAGGAGACCTATAATTTAGGGAAAATATTCAATTCAGGGATATGTATTAGGGAATGTGATTTTAGCCCTATGTTGAACCATTTCTTCCAATCAGGCTCTTTTGTTTTATTATTTATTTATTTATTTATTTATTTATTTATTTATTTATAAAATAAGCTCTGGTTTGTTTTATTAAGGAAAAATTCTGTGTGATTTACTTCTCACATGCTTCTAACGGTATCAGAATCACCTGGATCAATGAGAGCCAGTGTGCATACTCTGTAGTATTTCCCACATGCTGTGCCCAAGTCAATATTATTGCCACTGTAGTGATGGGCACCAGTTTTGGCCAACATGCCGTAATATTCTATTTCAGATTTCCTCAAGGCTGAGCAGTTGTTGGTGAGGATGACCAGTTTTGCTTTGCCATGTCTGATCACTTTCAGAGTCTGCTTGTACCCCAGCAGGTACTTTCCACTTTTCATGATGAGCTGGAGCCTGGGGTTGATCGACTCCAGTGACTTTTTTTTTGTCTTCTTTGCACCACCATCTTCCTGCCTTAAGTATGGGATGGCCCCATCCAGGAACAGCTGCCAAAATGGCTGGGCAAGAAAAAGGTCTTTTGTTTTCTTTCTTAATTGTTGACTTACAAATACTAACAACCACCAATAGACCACACATGTAACAGAATAAACTGGGCATACAATGTGGTTGTATTTCTCAAACCAGTATATGACTCTCTTGTTCTCTTCCTTCTGTTATGGCAGTTGGCGAGGCCCAGATAATGGAGGTTGCTTCCCCTTGTGTCTCAGAGGGAATACATCATGGATGATGATCCCCTGGGTGCTGTCTCATGCATGGGTCGTCGGCTGGTACATGTGGTCAACTGTGTTTATGTTACATCTTAGGATATGTTATATTTTAGAACTGTATATATATTATATTTAGAATAAGGAGAGAATATTAGATTTTATGTTACATATTAGTATATTAAGATAATTTTATTAGAAAAAATACATCGGATAATTTCACACATCTGCTTAACATTCTCTACGTGCTTTCACTTAGAATTTAGAACAAAGTCAAAACTCCTTAAAACAGAGTGTGTTCACTGTTTTGAAGTTTTTTAAAAATGCTTTTCACCAAGTACTTTCAGATTTTCTTCTTCCTGCCACATAGTGGATTTGCATTTCTCTGACCTCATTGTAGATATACCCACCTATGTGACTTGCTTTTGCAAATGAAATGTAAGCAGAAAGAAATGCCCCACTTTGGAGGAAAACTTCTAGTAGTGTTTGGTTCACTATATTCCCTTCCTATTGCTATGGTGACTGTCATGAAGCATGAACAGAAAAGAAGCTTCTCTCAGCCTGAGCCCTTGAGTGACTATACTGAACAAAGACCCCTGTTGGCTTACACTGAGCAAGAAATAAAGTTGTGTGCGTGCGTGCGTGCGTGCGTGTGTGTGTGTGTGTGTGTGTAGCCACCAAGATTTGGGGGTTTCTTTGCCACAGCTTAACCTAGCTCATTTTGACTAGTCTAGAAATTGGTACTTAGAAGTTCAGTGCTACAGAACAAAAGCTTAAAATCTTGATTGATTTAGTAGTCACTTGGTCCCAGGAAACTGTTATCAAAGACTGGGAAGATAGTGTTCTATGTCCCATAGAGGCAAAACATTTGGTAAGCTCTGTTACCTGAGGAAGCTTAGAAGTAGATATTATGTTACAACTCTAAGGGAAGAGATTGGAAAATAGAAAGCTTGCGCTGTATTGGTTTCTTTTTTTACAAAAAAAAGATGAGCACAGAAAAAAAATGGCTAGTTTTAGGGTAATTGAAAGAATATATGAATTGAGGGAATATAGGACTTGAAGAGGAAACCTTGCTCCTGTTGATAAGAATAAACAATGTATGTGCATAAAAAAACAAAACTACTGCCAGAGGGAGAGGGAGATGGAGAGGAAAAGATAGAGAAATAGAGACAGACCAAGAAAGAGGTGTTGTTGGAGTAAATTTGTTTTAAAATAAATAAGCTATATTCAGTGGGAACCTGAGATTAAATTGTTTCATACTGCAGAAACATGTTCTTATTTTATACCAAATCTCTATATCCTCTTCTCTCTTTAACCGCACATCATTTGGGAGGGAAAAATCAATGATGTAGTTGCTGTTTTCTGAAATTATATGTCTTAGACACGTGGATTCTTTGGGTCATTGCTTTTCTTCACTAATGGAAAATATAATGAAAACTGCATAATGGAAAGAACAATTCCAATGAGAGCAGGTTAAACTGGTGTAGAATTTTAAACTCAAAATGTGAGCTATGGAATAAGTATCTAATATAAGTCGTCATCTCTGTAAAAATAAGTTTCTTCATATGAATACCACTGGCTTTAATTTTTTTTTTTCTGAGTTGAGACTCTTCTTTCTTTATATCGGAAGATTTATTTTAATCTTAAGTGAAGAGAGCGTCCCTAATGACTCTAAAGCTAGAGCATAGAAATTAAAAAGACCCAGTGTGTCGACAGGCTAGCAGTCCTAAAAAGTGCACCCCTGAAGAATTACCAATTAAGCATTGTTTACATGCATTACTTCCTGACAGAAACTGAGAAATGACTAAGCATATTAGTCTAAGTTTTAGTTAGACTATATGGACATGGAAATGGCATAAATATTGAATAAAAAATTATTAAAAAGTAACACTTCAGGGCATGTTTAGGAACACAAATACAGAAAATGCATGATGTGCCTGTTCCTTCCAAATGAAGAAAATCACTAGTATTTCCAGCCCCACTCAGGAATTTCTTCTATATCTCCTCACTCACCCCATAAAACAACAATAGCAGCAAATATAACAAAACAAAAAAAGACCTTGAGTAATTCATTTGTCACATTAACACATATAAAACACAAAGTTACTGAGGCTAAATTCAGAGGCAGTTAGTCAGACAGCATAGTGCTCAGAAAGTAGACACAAAAAGTTGAAAGGTCATGAGTACAGAGAAAGAAGTCTTCCCAAAGCAATAAGAAGCTAGAGGAGGCATTTTTTAATTACAACTATGAAAGCCTGAGAATTTCTTACGAATTTTGAAATGCATTCTGGAAGTAGAAAGACAGATTCCCAACACATGTATTGCTGCACAAAAAATTACCCTAAATTTAACAGCTTAAAGCAGCATTTATTATGGCAGTTTCTGTGGGTCAGGGATTGAGCTGTGCCTTAACTGAATGGTTCAGACTCAGGGTCTCCTATGAGACTGCAGTCAAGGTTAGGACTGTGTAGAGGCCAAGGGCAGGCTGCCCCAAGATGCACCACTTCAGCATGCAGGTTATTTCTAGCTTAAAACTATCAAGGCCCAGCTGACTCAGGAAGAAACTTTGACTTTCCCTCTTATTGCCTAAAAGGATTTAGAGAGAGAACCAACTCCAGGAAAAGGGCTATCACCATAGATAACCACATTATAACATCAACTAGGTATGGTAAATAGGGAAGAACCCAGCAAAGTCTGTTAAAATTCCTCCCTGGTTCCCATCCTTTCCGTGTGGCCCAGCAAACATTTGTTTACCATTTACTTTTTCATCTTTCTGTAAATTGCTTCCCCTTCTTTAAAGTCCCAGACCTCTACATTCTTCTCATTAGTTCCAGATGACCATATATGCCTCATTTTGCCTGAGTCTTGGGAAGCTCATGTCTGTGTGAATTCCCCATACCTACATAAGTGAATTTGATTTTCTCTTAGTAATCTGTTTCATGTCAGACCAGCTAGGGGAATCTTACAGGGTAAAGAAAAGTTTTTGCTCTCCAACAACTGTTATCCCCACAAGACTTGATTAGAGCTGAAAAATCTGTCTTAAAGATGGCTCACTCACAGGGCTGTTGACATAAAGCCTCAGTTCTTTGCTGGCTGTCAGAAAAAGGCCTCGGTTGATGACCATATAGAGTTCATAAGGCTGTCTGAATGTTTACATGGCATGGCATCTGCCATGTGACAGAAGCTACACTGTCTTTTATGGACCAGTCTCTGAAGTCACATATAATGTCTTCTGTTGTATTCTGTTGGTCAAACACACCAATCTTAACACAATGTAAAAAGGAACTATAAAAGACATGAATACCTGGAGACAGGGATCACTGGAGTCATCTTGAAATCTAGTTATCACATGGAGGGTCTATAATTCACTTTTTCCTTCCTAGGGGACACTTGAGGTAGTGTTGACATAAACTAGAGCCCTTTGTAAGTATGCTAATGATATTTTATACCTGGGAGGTACCTGGGTGAGTTCTCATCTAAGAATACTTTAGCAGGCTATGTTTGGTCTGTCTAGATTGATGAAAATAAATCTGAAAAGAGAGGGGGGAGGTGACTGGGTGGCTCAGTAGGTTAATGTTAGATTCTTGATTTAGGGTTAGGTCATGATCTTAGGCTCTGTGCTGGGCTTGGAATCTATTTAAGATTCTCTCTCTCCCTCTCTCCCTACCTGCACCCCTCTCCCTCTCAGAAGAGAAGAGAAGAGAGGAGAAGAAAATAAATCTGAAATTTATCAATTGTGATGTACCTGGATAGAAAATGAAAGGTCTCCCTAACCCTGCATGACTCATCAAGCATAAAAACCCAAATATTCTGGATCCAGTACTACAGAACGTGAACATATTTGGAAATAGAATCATTTCAGAAGTAAATACTTAAGATGAGATCATACTGGAAGAGGATGGGCCCTTAATACAATGACAGGTGTCTATAAGATGATGATATAATGACCCAGGGGAAGAATGCTATGTGATGATGGAAGCAGTGATTGGCATTATTTAGCTGCAAGCCTAGGGACATCAAGCATTGCTGACAGCACCAGAAGCTAAGAGAAAGATGTGGAATAGATCCTTCCCTAGAGCCTTTTGAGAGAGAATGTTCCTGTAAACAGTGATTTCAGACATCTTGACTCCAGAACTGTGAGAGACTAAATTTCTGTTTTTTTAAGCAACTCAGTTTGCAGTAATCTATTAAGGTAGCCTTAGGAAACTAAGCAATTAACATTAGTCAGTTTTGGTGTGAGAGATCTATTATGTGTGTATCTGCTTTGACAATTCACCATTCTGTGTAATGCAGATTAGTGGCAGTAATGGGATTGTCCTTCAGACTACAAATTAGAGTGACTAAAGTATTGGGGGGTAAGAAAAAATGAGGGGGAAGAAAAGCCTGACAAGAATTTGATAATAGGATGTCTCTACATATCCTTTGTATGAAGAGATGAATGCCTTGCAGTAGATTACACAGGAGAGGGTTACTAATGAAATACAGAAGAAATACACTGACACCCAAGGCAATTGGCTAAGAGGATGGACAGAGAAGACCAAGCAGAGGGAAAGTCAACCAAAAATGCCATTTCTGGGGGCCCCTGGGTGGCTGTTGAGCGTCTGCCTTCAGCTCAGGTCGTGATCCCAGGGTCCTGGAATCGAGCCCCACATCGGGGTCCCTGCTCAGCGGGGAACCTGCCTCTCCCTCTGCCTCTGCCTGCTTCTTCCCCTGCTTGTACACTCTCTCTCTCTCTCTGTCAAAAATAAATAAAATCTTTTAAAAAATATTATTTCTGGTTGTTACAGCAGCACTGGTAAAAATTAAACCTCTAAAGGAGGAAACTAGGATAGGAAAGTTATTTTCTCCACTCAAATGTATTGTTAAGAAGGAATTAGAAATTAATATCAAAACCTTATATATGTAATTGGTTAAATCTTATATATATGATTATTAACTGCATAACTACTTTCCAGTCTCTAATAGGACTTAAAGCATCGTCAAATATTTATGTGTGGTTTTTATAATATACGAGAGTAAAGAATCCCTCAGGGTATTAGTATGGATAGATATATGGAAAATCTACATCCTAAATGGCCATTTCTTTTTACTTTGTTGTTTATGATGGGGAATACTTGTTGTTTTAAAGGTTTATGATTTTAAAAAGTAAAAGCTAAATTGATACAGCGTAAGTTCTTACTAATTTGACCATCCATTAACCAAATTCTATAACAATAAGCAGATTATGATGCCAAGTGAAGAAGATTCAATGAAATGAAACATCAGAAGAATGACCAGATCACATCAAAGAGAAACAGTTTCATGTTAGAAGAATTTCCTGCAGTTATATTTTACTTTTACTAATTAACAGATCCATTAAGTCCCAGTAATATTATAAATTGCATGAGATGGATGGGTTGGTTCTTCTTAACATTTTAATAGTAAAAAGAATATTATTTGATCATCTTTGTCAGAGACAGTTATGAAATTAGACTTGGAATATGTTACACAGTATACTTACTGGACTATTACTAAATAACTGAGTTTATGCACAATGGATACCACAATTATACTGAATATAAAGAGAAATGTAACCCTAGATAAATTATAAATAATGTATCTTATCACCTCATACCCAGTGCCCTCCATAAGACTTCATTTATAGATGTTGTTAATGATAATGATGATGATCTTTTACGAAGGGAAAAAGGCAATGTGTCTATTAGCTGGTCAGGTGAGTAAGGTTTTTGTAAACAAATGGAGTACAAAATTAGTACCCTAATCCTATCATTTTTAATTTCCAGAATAAGAACTTTTCAAATACCTAATCTTTCAAAAGATAAAAGGAATAATTCAAGATTCTATTCAAAGATGAAATTTGTCAATGGGTTATTTTTATTCATTTAACAAGGATTCCATTTAATCAACAAAGCATTTGTGAATAATGCTTGAAAATCAATGTATTTAATTCCCAGCAAGTCCCTAAATACCTCAGTGTATAAAATACTTTACAAGGAAGAAATTTAAGCAATGGAATAGTTTGACAGAAAATATTCTACACTCACCTTTGAGATAAGTAATTTTTTTAAGGATTTTATTTATTTATTTGAGAGACAGAGGGAGTTAGAGAGAAAGAACGAGCAGGTTGAGGGGCAAAGGGAGAAGCAGACACCCTGCTGAGCAGGGAGCCCAATGTGGGGCTAGATCTTGGGATCCTGGGACTCCAGGATCATGACTTGAGCCAAAGGCAGACACTTAACAGACTGAACCATCCAGGCACCCCTGGGATAAGTAATTTTTTTTAAAGATTTTATTAATCTATTTGAGAGAGAGCAGCAGAGGGAAAGGGAGAAGCAGACTCCCCACTGAGCAGAGAGCCTGATGTGGGACTCGATCCCAGAACCCTGGGATCATGACCTGAGCCAAAGGCAGACTCTTAACCAACTGAGTCACCCAGGCGCCCTGGGATAAGTAATTTTTAATGACTTTTGATTCAGGAGGCTCTCAGTCTAATTCTCAGCATCTATAATACATTATTATAATGAGATACATATATATATACTCATTATAAAATGTGAGTAAAAGTTGTTTTGTCTTTTAAGTATGACATATTCACTGTACTATAAAGAGATCTGGTAAAAAAAAAAAACTGTACATGAGATGAAAAAGTAGAGCTATAAATAATCATAGGAGAAAATTCTTGATTTAAAGATATCTATCAAAACTAGAATAGTTATTAATTAACAATTCCACTTAATTATAATACTTCATGATTAATGTGTCATTGTTCACTCAATAAATCCATACTCTGGCCTCCATCAATTTCATCTTCATTATACTCAACATAACTAACATTTTTATGTCAGCCTTACAACTATTTATTTTTCTGTCTATAATTTTAATTTAATTTAATTTAATTTAATTAATCTGTCTATAATTTTAAAAATTCAAAATCACTAACTTTTATTTCTGAAGTGTTTCCTCACTTCCTTGCAGTTAAGATTTCCTAATGAAATAACAAAAATCAAAATAGTTTTGACTTGAATGGACACCAACTCTATCTCAATAAAAGCAGCAATTCCCAAGAGAACTGGGGTGACCACAGGATTTTGAGCTGACTCAGCTGCATTGCTAAAAGTCCTGACTTTGCAGCAAGATTAAGGGATTCAATACTGAGAATCAGCTACCACAGCTCTTTCGGCATTACCACTAGCAAATGTTACCCAAATCAGAAAGCTATATAGACAGCCATGAGAGCCCTAAGCCCATCAAAATCCTGAATATATTTATCTTCTGCAGGGCTTTGTTTTTGAATGCAAGAGTTGCAATGCAAATTTTAGTGTGAATAGATATATTTATATGTGTGTAAATATACATGCCTTCCTTTATTGTTTTGTTCAGTTTGCCATTGTAATCTTCATAATGGTTGCAAAGGTGGTGTGTAGTTTACCAGAAAGTGCCAAAAGAACTTCTTGAAGATAAGTCTCATTGGAATTCTGGCAGAATGTATCAGGCATCATTTAGGGAGTTTAACATCTTCCCTAACACACTTTAGAAAGGCAGTCCCTCATTAATGGACAAGATACACTGACAAAATTGCCAACTTAGTAGAACAGAAATCTTTAGGAGCTCGCTTTTGACAAATGAATGGAAATTTGCTAAAATAATAAGGAGAAAGCCATCCCTAGCAGGAAGAACTATAGAATCAATGATAAAAAAATGTGTGGCATGTTTAAAGGGCAAAAACTACTTAGTATTTCTGAACTATAAGCAGAAAACTTGTAAAATCAAGATATAAAACAGGATAAGAAAGGGGGTCCTTAATCTTAAATGGCCTTGGATGCTATGCCAAGGAATTTCAATTTGATTTTGTAGATAATGGGGAGTCATTGAGGAATTTTGAAAAGGAAAGAACTAGAGGTAGAAGAAACATCAGTCCCAAGTTAACAAAAGTCCAGGAAAGAGGGGCACAAGGCAGACAAATTAGGTATCAGAAGAGGTTGAAGAAAATAAAGATGTAGGGGTGCCTGGGTGGCTCAGTCGTTAAGGGTCTGCCTTCGGCTCAGGTCATGATCCCAGCCAGGGTCCTGGCATCGAGCCCCGCGTCGGGCTCCCTGCTCCGCGGGAAGCCTGCTTCTCCCTCTCCCACTCCCCCTGCTTGTGTTCCTGCTCTCACTGTCTCTCTCTCTCTCTCTCTGTCAAATAAATAAAATCTTAAAAAAAAAAGAAAAGAAAGATGTCATTTATGATTTAAGCATTTGCGTGAAAAGAATTGCAAGAACAGAAGAGTTTGAGATGATTTTCAAGCTTGTAGCTTGTAATACAAGGTGAATTGTGTGCTATTTGTTCACACTGAAAATAATAGATTTGAACAAAGGCAGTGTGTTTAGTTCTGGACGTGTTATATCTGAGGTAACTGATGGGCCTATGAAGTCAGAGATTTAGACATATAGTGTTGGTTCTTGGGAGAGAGGAAGGAGATACTGACTGGAGATAAAGAAATTAGTTGTTGGTGTATATCTAGTAATTAACGCCACAAGGTTAAACTCACTAATAATTTGACTCATCAATAAATGTTCTTATATATCATAAAACTATTAACTTCATATATTATAATTTAAATATATACATATATAATGTGTATTATATAATGTGCATAATGTATAACAAGTGTGAAAATAAAAACTAAACCATCACCAATATCAATTTTATGATGCAATCTCTATTCATTTATTATGCATCTAATCCATGATGTCTCCTATTGTACATTTCTCAACATATGTAAAATCAGAAGTACTTAACAAATCACTTAAGCACTTTCCAGACTTATAATAATTAATATAGTCACATATATGTAGAACATACCTGTCTAATTACACTCAAGAAAATGTGACTCTTTCCAGAAGCCATGAAGAGACAATGTCATTAGTCTGAACATCAGTCAAGAATCTATTACAATGTTTCTAACTAATGGCATGATGGTCTTACAGTAATGTAGTCACACAGATGTTGAAAAGGGAGCTCAGACTAAAAAGCATTTCTGCAGTTAAGATAGAACTTTAAAGTCAAATGAATAGAAGTCAATAAATAAGCTTTATTTAATACATTAAGCACTTTACATGTGTTGACTCATTTTATCTCACTACAATTTTATGAGATAAATACCTTTATGCCTTCATTTTATGAATGAAAAAACTGAAATAAAAGCAAGGAATCAAATTTCGGCCACAATTTATGTGCTAGCAAACACCTTTCAAACAGTGGCAGTCTGGGTTCAGATCCACACTTAATCCTCTATGCTAGATCTGTGTCACTACTGAACTCTGATACACTCCACTGTGTTCTGCGAGGTAGTATCATACATATTTGTGATAACAACTTTAGCAACTTTATCACAAATGAAAAAAATTCATTGATGAGTCCAAATTGATAAACCCACACAGAAATGTTCCAGAAGTCAATATTTTTTATTCTGTTACGTGAATGTAAGCTCAATATAGGTAGGGATTTATGTCTTCTATGCTATTGCTGTACCCATCACACCTAAAATTAAAGCACTTAGTAAGTGCTTGAAAATATTTTCAAATTAACCCATAATTAAACAAATTAATGAAGCATTAATGATTCAAAATATGGAAGTACAGTACAGTCTCTTTTAATCAAAGAATTTATATTGGCAAATACAAAGTTTCCCCTGTAAGAGTTTACCTGCACAGAAAATGTGTTAACATTAACAAGTGGCTAGAGGAAAAAATAATGCAATTGATTTTTTAAGTGCCTAGATACTACAGACACCAATTTATCATTTTAATATTTGGACCTGACTTCTAACTACTCTTTAGAAAATAACATTTTGTGAATATTATAAAGATATTATTTTTTGAAGAAAATATATATAATAAAAACGTATAAATACAAAATTGAAAGGAGCTTCTAATGCATCATCCAGGGGTAATCACTGTTAAACATTCAGTGTCTATACATCCAGCATCAATTTTATGAATGTGATTAAATTTCAATAAATACATTAGGCTTATAGCATCATATTGCTTTACTGTATTCTTTCTTCTCTTAATAGTGTACCATCAGAATTTCCACATGCCATTAAATATTACTTAAAAACTGGGTTTTGGGATACATAGCATTCCATTCTAAGAATATATGACAATAAATCTGACTTTTGTGATTCCTATTATTTCTTTTATTAATTTTTATAAATAACCATGTATACATATTCTTATGTGTAAATGCTTAAGCATATCTCTAATTATATTTAGGAACAAATTTCTAGATTTGGAATCTATTATTATTATTCAACTGAATGACTACCAACTCACTAATCATTAAATATAGATTTCAAAGTCATAGAGAATTGCCTATTAATCAGTAAAACAATCCCAGTATATTGGCACAACTTGGAGGCATAGGCATTCTTAATAAAAACTAAATAAATGGGAGTTAATGGTTATGATCAAATGTTATTATTTTGTGAAGAGTAATAAACCTCTGCTAAGCGGTTTTAATTCTCTTCATAACTATCTGTCTACATTTATTTTAATTATTTATTGTTAAATTATTTTAGACCTGACTTTCAATCCAAAATCAAATTTTACAACTCTACAGTCTTGCAAAATCAAGAGATCTTAAATTGCAAATCTATGAAAAGCCCGATAGCTTCCCAGATAGATGGCCGAAATGACAATTTTAAAGAGAACCTACAGGGGCACCTGGGTGGCTTACTTGGTTAAGCGACTGCCCTTGGATCAGGTCATGATCCTGGAGTCCCAGGATCAAGTCCTGCACTGGGAGTCTGCTTCTCCCTCTGACCTCCCCCCTCTCATATTCTCTCTCTCTAATAAAAAGAGAGAGAACATACAAGAATAAACCCATTTTTAAGTCCTCATTGTAAAATTCAACCGGATATTAATATTTAAAGTTCTCTAAATTTAAAAGCTGTGCTTTTATTCACATTTTTTTTTACCCTAAACATTATTATAAAATAAGACAAGATTTCATCTCAAGAAATACTGTATTCACTAAAGGTACGTAAGCTTTTATATATTAGAAGCACATAGTGGTCATTTTTTGCATGGCAAGAAAATTAAAGTTTGCACTGTAACACTCAACTGATATCTAAAGTATTATTTTCTATTCCATTTGCTTGGTTTCTTACCTCTTCAGTTATATGAAGCATTTTGAGAATATCTTATATGTATAATTTAATATTGACCCATAAGTCATCTATCATTGAACACTTTAACCAGGTATGTACATGACTCAGTGTGAATGATTAATCCTCACATATGTCTGGCATAAAATGGCCTTTTAAAATTTTTTGTGTTAAACCTTTGAGAATTGAAGGCATTTGTAACAAAGACAGAAAAGGGGAGAAATAAGTAGTTTAAGAAAATATATGTAATGAAGCTGACCAAGATCAGTCAAATTAAATTATTTTTTATTAATTAAATTAATTTTACTTTAATTAAATTATTTTTAATTTAATTTAATTAATCATTTAAAAGCAAGTGGAAACACTAAAAACATCACCACTTTATATTGTCTGGTAAACTATCTTTTCAATGTTATAATATTTATTTGAATTCTACAGAAGTTTCCAAAGTATGCTCTATAGACTATTAAAGCAAAAAGGTAGCCTTTAATATATTAAAACAAAACAAAAACAAGGAAGGATTGTTGATGTTCTGTAGCCAAAAAATTTGAGGAAAGTAGGCTAAGCAGAATTATGTTTGAGACAGGGAAACTGAAGGAGTCCATAAAAATCTATTTTTTGCTCCTTTTCCTGCTTCTATTCTTGGTAGGACCTGCACCCGGACCCCAGTCAACACGTGCCTCAGAATGCAAATAACATATGTCCTCCTTGTAAGGGATAAAGAGTTAATGATTTCTCTAGAATAGATAACATCTAAGGAAGGACCAGGTGAGAATGACCGGATGAAGCTATCGTATGTGTATTCCATACCACTGGCACTAGACATCTCAATGCCAAGGCCCTGGCTCCAATAACACCTGAGCCCTTGTCTTTGTCCTTACCAATTCCTGGATGTCTGAGGGGATATGTGCACCAGACCACCATCCTCAGCAAAAACTCCCAGACTTCCTCCTTTCCTTTCTGCGTCTCCCGGACATTCTGTCTTTTATCTGCTCTCTCTCTATCTTCAATAAACTGCTTTCACCTCCTGCTGGTTTCTGTTTGATCTCCATTCTATGCCCAGCCAGGGACCCTTTTGGCTGATTCTGTGGGACCCTCTCTGGGTCCTCAGACCTGGCCTGCCGGCATGATGTTCTTTTAACTATTGTTTTGAGTCTCTAGTTTCTTTTCTTATAGTTAATATTGTTTATGGCTGTCATAAATTCTTAGGATATTTGTATCAGTTATCTATTGATATACAACAAACCACCCCAAAACTTTGAATCTATGGATTTTTGAACAATTCAGCTCACCTGGACTGGGCTCTACTGATCTCTGGGCTCACCATTCTTCTCATCAGCAAGCATGTCAGCTAGAGGCTAGATAGTCTAGTATCCTCAGCTGAGGCAACTTAACTCTGCTTCACATCTTCCATCCTCTTGCAAGCAAGCCTGAGCTTGTTGTCCTAACAGAGGTAGAGAAGAAAGCAGAAGAGAGAATGAAAGCATACTAAGCCTTCTGGGCCTACACTTAAAAATGATAAAATATCACTTCCACCATATTCTATTGGCCAAAGTAAGTCACAAGTGCAGCAAAGATTCAAGAGATAGAGAAATAGATTCCACTTCTCGATAAAAACACTTCCTGATCAAAGTTGTATCATAAAAGATATATATACAGAGAATAGAGTATGGGAAACAATATTATAACCAATTTATTATAGATTTTGACTGGGAAACCCTTTTTACACATCTTCCAAGATTGAATTTGCAATTCACGTTAGAAATGCTGATGTATAAAGATTTTATACATTCAGTTTATCCAATAAATATTAATTGAGCCCTTCCTGAGTCAAGTTAACAACTAAACGTTTGGTACACGAGGTGAATTGACATGTTCTTTATCTTCAAGATGAGGGTCTTTCTAAATGAAAAGGTAAAAGTACAATTCAATGCAGCTTTCAGTGGTTGCTCAGGTAGGTGGAGTGAACTGCTACATTGGTGTTTTCCAATAAACCACATTTAGTGTTATTTATACTCCTGTTTCTCATCCATGGTGACTCTGAGGTTGGCCATGTGGTTTGCATACCAATGGGATATTGATAAATGTGATGCAAGCAGAGGCTTGGTAAGTGCTTGCACAGGATTTGTCTCTTGAAATATTACCTCTTGGATCTCTGAGACCACTCTCCATGAGAAAAGACCTAAAGAACCCAGCTTTATCACTAAACCTAAATCCCTAAGCATCTGGCCTCAACTGAGCTAGAGCGACCAGCCCCCACCTGTTCAAGGCAGCCCACCTAAGATCTCCAACATCATGGAGTAGGATTAATTACTCCTATCCTTCCCTACCCAAATTTCCGATTCCAGAATCTTGGATCAAGTAAAACCGTTGTTATTTTAAGTCACTACATTTTGGGATTGTTTGTTACAGAGAAATATACAACTGAAACAACAGAGTATGCTGCAGGTTGGTGGAAGAGTGGACATCACTATGGAATTAGGCGAATCAGCAAGTATCAACAGGTCCAACAGCCACATCACATAATGAAGAGTATGGTCCTATGACCTCAAGCTGGACCGGAGAGGAGTTGGGGAGAGAGAGAGAGACAGAGACACAGAGCAAGAGAGAGAGAGAGATTAGTCTCTTCTTTTTGTTGATAATTGGATAACTGAAACATAGCTCTATGACTGAGGTTAAACTCTCAAAGCACATGCAGCCCACCAAGTCCTGTCACATTATATTGTAAAATCCAATTTCATTCCTTCTTATTAGTATAGTCTTTCTAAAATCCAGACAGCCACATTATAAGCAAGTTATATAAGCCTACGTATATATAGATAGATGATAGATAGGTAGATAGATAGTTATAGATATATATATCTACTTTTAATTTTAGTTAGGTTCACAAGCTTAAAGTAATTTAATGGAAACTCTGGCAAATAAAGGGAAATGGTCTTCTTCCAAAGGAGTAGACATAAAGAGGGATTATACAAGAAAGAGAATTTTTCTGAAGCACTCATACTATTAAGAGTACCTGTGATGTTTAAGGCACTGTTTTATATTTGGATATTCTAAATGGCATCTAACCCTATCCTGATCTGACACCATTGTAATATGGAAATATTATATATCAAATAAACTGGAAATTATTAAAAATTCCAATGAGTGCTAAATAGTTTTCTATAATTTTATATTTTCTATGTCTTGAAAAAACAATTTAATGTTAAATTTTAATATCTTTCTCTTTATAAATAATTAATAACCTATATATACTTGTTAAATGATACACCTGTAATAGGTGGGAGGAAAAATGCTAAACACATTGTCACTGAATACAAATTAGAAATACCCATATATAAAAATATTGAGAAGTAATTCGTCAGTTATATCATATTTCCACAATCCATATTTATTGAAGAGAGGGGTTTTTGAGTTTGTTTGTTTGTTTGAAAAGAGTAGTATGACCTATTAATTAAGAACAAGAACTCTACATATTTATTGCAGAGAGGGGTTTTTGAGTTTGTTTGTTTGTTTGTTTGAAAGAGTAGTATGACCTACTAATTAAGAACAAGAACTCTAGAGTTCAATCCACTAAGGTTCAAATTCTGGGTCTGTCACATCTTAATCGTATGACCTGTGTCTGATTCCAGAATGTTAAAATGGAGACAATATCAGCAGCTTCTTCAGAGCATTGGTAGGAGAATTACAGGAGGTAATGCACTTAAGGCCATCAGAACACTACCAGAAACAATATCATAGGCACTACCTAAGTGTAAGCTATTGTTATTTTTAACAGATGGGTTGCTAAATTTCTCGTCAGTTTAGCTAAATTGTCCATCCAGTGCTCTGTACTTTTGAAATTGTTAATAATTTCTTTAAAAGGAAGAGAAAACTAAAATTTATTGAGTGCCAGGCAATCTTTTAATAGCTTTACTTTTAGAAGTAATATATTGACTGATTTAATCATTATGACGACCTCTATGTGGCAGAAACTATTATCATCATCACCCTAGAGATACAAGAATGGAACTTCAGGTGGGTTAAACAATCTGTCCAAGATATACCCCCAGTAAATGGTGAAAAAGGGGTTCAAGGCAGGTATTGGAGCTCTAGAACTTGCAGTCTTAATTATTGTATTATGTGGCCCCTAAACTGTTCTGGATGATATTACCTCCCACTCTTTTTTCTATCAAAATTATATCCTCTGAAAATTATTGCCTCTGACCGTCTATTCCTTCAACATCTTTATCTTTGCAGAGGAAAGAGAAAGCAATAGAGTAAGAAAGACGCAAAGGAACTGTTCAGATGGGCAAGAGAGGTGGGAGAAAGAAAGAGAGGGATGTATAAATCATGGCAGTGGGCACTTAGGCTGTTTTAAGAACTGTCCATACAGGAGCGGCCAAGGGAACTAAGAAGTTCCCTGCCTGTGTCCAGTTTGCATTGATTCCAGAGGAATAACACAATGGAATGGTGACAAAATTAAAGCATCAATACATGTTAAGTGAGTAATGAGAAATAGATAAACCAGGTGAAAGGAATCAGAATGTGCCACCCCAAAATATGCCACTTTGGCATATTGATTCTTTTGAGCTGAAGGCAGTTGAGAAACAGCAGCTGCAGGAAAAGCTCTCTCTCATCCCCCTAGCTGCCTAAAGGCAGGACATATATTTCCTGTTAGAAAGGTGCCCTCCCTGTACCAAGAGAAGCAAGCACTCAATCATCAAAGACAAAGAGTAGACGCCAAGATGAGTGTGCAGAAACAGACCTTACTAAAATAACCTGCATCTGCCATGAGTCGCCCCCTGTGTCTCCTAGTCACTTTCCCACAATGTGCTGGCCCCAGAAGCCCAAACCCCCTTTCCTTTGGCTAGTCCCTTCTCTATAATTTAGCATTTTCTGTTCAAATGATGCATAAGCCCACTTTGGATTTTTTACTTCTTTTCTGCGAAGTCCCTATGAATGTAAGATCAAAAATCATTATAAAATTGTACGTTTTTTTCTCTTGTTAACTTGGCTTTTGTCAATTTGATTTGCAGGCCCCGGCAAGTCAATGTAAAAAGGTGGAGGAAGTGTTTTTTCCCCTCTCCTACAGGGTAATGACCCCGAGACGTCAGGGACATGGTATTTCGGAGACTGTGTCAAGGAAAGCCTCTCTGAGTAAGCGCGGAAGGGTGGGCTACATGTAGGGGAACAGCACTGCAGCCGTGGCCTAAAGTGGACGGAATGGTACGGGCTGTTCCAGGCCTAAGAACGAGGAAACCAACGTGAACAGAGCCCGGTGAGCAAAGGGAGGAAATGAAGGAGAGGAGGTTCGAGAAGGAGACGGAGAGCAGATCATGCAGGAATTTGTGTACCAGGCTAAAAATCTTGGAGTTTATTCCAATTGAAATAGAAAGCCACTGAACACTTTAACCAGGAGTTGATTCTGCTTGATTTATGTATGTATGTATGTATGTATGTATGTATGTATGTATGTATTTTTCTATTTATTTATTTTTTTGTGAATGTTTTGCGAGGTGTCAGGGTGGCTCAGTCGGTTAAGCAGCTGCCTTTGGCTCAGGTCATGATCTCACGGTCCTGGGATCGAGCCCCACATGGGGCTCCCTGCTCAGAGGGGAGCCTGCTTCTCCCTCTCCCTCTGCCTGCTTGTGCCTGTGCTCTCTCTCTCTCTCCTTCATTCACTCCTTCTCTCAAATAAATAAATAAAATTTTTTTAAAAACTAAATAAAAGAATATTTGTGTCATTCATTCATGGAGGTCGCCGTGAATATCTATCTCTCTGTGAAAGAAATGCAAACCAGTACGTAGAATCGTGTTTGTTATCAATTGTGTTGGGTGGGAGAAAGAAGCCTCTCACTGAAACAGATCTAAGTGTCCACCAACATTATTTGAAACGCATCTTGTGCATAGAATCAGACCTTCAATTGCCACTCAAACTTAATGAACCTTGAATGTATTTTCTTCTTTTACTAATTTTTGTTTGTTTGTTTAAAACTGCATCCCAGGTGTGTCAGTGGCTCAGTCATTAAGGTGTCTGCCTTTGGCTCAGGTCATGATCCCAGGGTCCAGGGATGGAGCCCGCATCGGGCTCCCTGCTCAGCAGGAAGCCTGCGTCTCCCTCTCCCACTCCCCCTGCTTGTGTTCCCTCTCTCGCTGTCTCTCTGTCAAATAAATAAATTTAAAAAAATCTTAAAATTGTACCCCAAACATGATTTAGCCTTAATGATTTTAAAATGTAATAAGTATAGTAAGTGTGTAAATTATACTTGGGATATTTTTACTAGAAAACAGCAAACATTTATATCATTATAGAGCAGTTTTTTTAAATTAAAGATTTGATTCTTTAGGTTACTTCATAACAGATTAAAGTAATGAGAATAAAGATAAAATTTATAAACTCCTAAGAATTTTACTGAATCTCTATAGCCCTAAGTATATTTTAGTTTGGGGGGTTTTTGTTTTGTTTTGTTTGTGTTTTTTGTTTTGTTTTGTTTTGAGGTTTTTTTTTGCTAGTTAGCATACAATGGGGACACAAAATGAAGGATTGTTCTCTGGGCCACTATAGTCCTTCTGAAGCTGCTACAAAAACTGAATATTTCAGAAGCAAACCAGAGTTGTTCTCAGTTAATTTTCTTGTAAAGGTCTTGCCTGAGGGGGTAGTTAGAAGTATGCCATAGTATTCGATTTTAATGCTAAGCAGAAGTGAAATGATTTGCCCATGGTCATCAATTGGCACTACAAGAACTGAGAAAAAATTCCAGCTTCATCTTTCACTACATCAATGATATATATATCATTTGGTTGTGAAGCTGTGAAAAGTGTAATAAAACTTTCTGATGGGTATCTGAATTTTTCTTTAAACATCGGGGTATATTTGACATTCACTATTATGTAAGTTTTAGGTGTACAACATAATGATTCAGTATCTATACATAAATTGCAAAATGATCACCACAATGAGTTTAGTTAATATCCATCGACATACATAATTACAGAATTGAATTTTTCACTTTTTACCTGACTTTTCCTATGCAGATCTTGGCATGCTCCCTGATGAGAGGGCAAAAGGCAAGCTGAGGGCAAAACAGGAGCCGACACCCCACAATCACCACCCCCCTATTCCCCACCCCCATCCCCAGCTTAAAGTGGGATATATATAGTAAGCTGGGATAAGAACAAAGGCAGGGGAAAAACAAATGGTCAGCTGATAAAGATCACAGTAATGAAACTCCACTATAGTTTGTAACTGTCTCAATGATTTACAAGAAAAACACAATTAATAGTCAGACCTCCAGGAACCCATATACTCAGTTTCCTGGAGCTCTAATGTCACCTTCACCTCCATAGGATAGAAAACCCTACATAATCAGTCACTCCTCACAATCACAATGCGGCTCCTTCTGCCCACGGGTTCTGTCCCCATACTATAATAAATATAACTTTTTGCCCCGAAAAGTGTCTCAAGAATTCTTTCTCAACCATTGGGCTAGATGATCCCAAATCACCATCCAGTGTAGTGTACTGGAAAGATCACAAGAAGTTGAGACAAGTAATCAAAAGATTTTGGTTATAATCTCAGCTACCTTTACTAGCTTTCCCACTTAGTGTTGCTACAGAATATACACCAACATTTACTGACTTAAAACAGCAACAGTCATTGATCACTGTTGCTTCCAGCAGTGGTGGTTAATCGGGCTCTCATTTGAATTTCTCATACATTTGTTGTCAGGTGGTTGCTGAGAATGAAGTAATCTCAAATGCTTCTTCTTTCATGGGTCTGTTGAACGATGCTGGCTCTTGGCCCTAACACCTACAGGAGGACTTTTAACAAGGCTTAAGCTTCCTCACATCATGGTAGGTGAGTTCCAAGGATTAGACAGAAAAGGTATTACCTTTTATAAGCTAACCTCAGAAGTCACATAGCTTCAATTCTACTATAGCCAAGGGCCTGCCCAGGTTTAAAAGGAGTGAACATAGACACTTGGAGCTCTCAATGTCATCGTCTAAGAAGAGCATGTGGTATGGAACACCTTGTTACAATCATCCTAGAAAACACAATCTACCATACTGACTATGCTATTTTGATCAAGTTTCTGAATCCCTTGGTGCTTCCACTCTCCCATCTGTAAAATGGAAATGTTAATTGCCTGATTAATTTCACACTGGGGTTATGAAAACATATTTGGATATACATAAGAAAAGAGTAATAACTTTCTTTTTTTCTTTTTTTTAAGATTTTATTTATTTATTTGACAGAGAGAGAGCACAAGCACAAGCAGGGGGAGCAGCAGGCAGAGGGAGAGGGACTAGCAGACTCCCCGCTGAACAGGGAGCCTGACCTGGGGCTTGATCCCGGGACCCGGGGATCATGACCTGAGCAGAAAGCAGACGCTTAACCGACTGAGCCACCCAGGTGTCCCAAGGGTAATAAAATTTCAAACATAATATAAATGAAAGCTGTTATTAGGATATAAATATTTTCTAAATTATATGACAAGGGAGAAAGAGAAATGGATTGTGAGCACAGAGTCCAGCTACTTGTCTAGAGTTATTACTTTCTACCTTGGCAATGAATTGCCCGTATGGAATGTACAATGGAATTAACGCAATATTAAAACAAAAAGAATCAAGCCCTACAAAGTTGATTTTGCAAATTCTTTATGTGTGCATATTTGAAAATGAATAGTCATAAGAATGAAAATTTTATGCTAAGATAATGACTCAGTATGCTATGCAATTGTCAAAATATGGAGAGTTTCAATTTTAATTTTTCTAATGAAATGTTCGGTGCTCTTGCATATAACTTTTCTATGCTTCAGTTGTCTTCATCAATAGAATTAAAATACTAATACTTCATTATAGATATCTTGTTAAATAATGAATTGGATTACATTTAGAATGACATCAACATAAATGGTAAATACAATCTGCCATAGAAATACAGTTGGAATTTGATTCTGAGATAGGTCTGATCATGCCACGTGGAAAGCATGAAATAATGACCAAATTTTCCCCCAGGATATCCTATTCATATGAGCATATCAGGGGGTCTTATATTTGTCTTTTTCCTTTGCCTATGAATTCTGATGATAGCCCTATTTAATTCTGGCTTTCACTAAAGATGTTTTCTAGTGATTCATATTGCAGAAAAATGTGGCAAATGCTATTTAACTGAGAAACTCAGAGAGTGGGATCCTGGATCAGTATGGGTGTTCCTGCTTAAGAAAATAAACAGAAGACTATATTTTCTTAATGCTTTGCCATTAGCTTAGTGAAAAATGATAGGAAGAAAAGAATTAATAATGTTCAAAATAAAAATTCAATTATGCTTTAAAAATACTTTTGGCTGAGCTATAAAGTGATTTTTTTTAAATTATGTCTAAATAAGTAAGTGTAAATCATTCTAAAACAAGGGGATTGGTTGGCTACATATCCCATCTCTTTTTTCAACTGGAATTTAGACAAGCAATACTAACTTTAAAGATTTTAGGGAATAGAAGTGGTAGCGTGAAGTGTGATTAAAGGCAGCAACTTTCACAGTCATCTCAAAATCTCGCCTCTCAGCAACAATGATTCATTTAAGAAATATTTGCTGGGCAGCATGGTTTCTATGTGCATGACATTTTTTGGATCTAAGAAAACAAAGATAAAAGAGACACAAGCACAGATCTTAAAGGCCTTACGCTCTAGTGTGGAAAGAAAACATTCAAACAAAGCAACATGATAAACGTCTATAAAGAAAGGACATATAATGTAATTCATTTGTATAATTGTATATTAGATGTTTGTCTTGCAATGGCAGAGACTTCTTTACTGTTTATCAAACCAGTTTCATATTCTTCTTGGGCTCACTGCTATCCATATTTTCTCCAACCCGTTTGCAGGGGAATGCGGCCACATGTCTGAGATTTAGCCAGTGGAATAATAACTAAAGTGAATTATGCCATTTTCAGGACTCGACCATGACACTTCCCATGGGCAACCTTTGTGGTCTTCCCTCATGCACCATTTTGATACATAAAAACAATGAAAATTTCAAAGATATGCTTGGCTAATACAAAACCCAAGAAGTGACCAAAATCCCCTTAAAGTTTCCTTCAGCTTGACAAAACTTTAGAGAGTTTGCTTCCTGACTATAAGCCCCTGACCTCCCTTTTCTTAGAATATTTGCTTTAGAATATGTGTAATTATAAATTCTTCCTTTACCTCTTTTAGATAAATATCCTCTCCAACCCAAGAACATGTTTGTCAAGAACGTGAGAGCCATCCCTTTTAAACATAATCATCAAGAAAGGGCCTCTATATCTCAGTCTGTAGGAGAGTAAAAGCCTAACTTTTTTTTTTTTTTTTTTTTTGAGAGAGAGGTTGTGTGCTTGTGGTGGGGGAAGGGGCAGAGGAAGTTGGAGAGAGAGTCTTTTTTTCTTAAAGATTTTATTTATTTAATTGACAGAGAGAGAGAGAGGCAGCGTGAGACGGAACACAAGCAGAGGGAGTGGGAGAGGGAGAAGCAGGCTTCCAGCCGAACAGAGAGCCTGATGCGGGCCTCCATTCCAGGACCCCGGGATCATGACCTGAGCCGACTGTTGCTTAACCAACTGAGCCACCCAGGCGCCCCGGAGAAAGAGAGTCTTCGGCAGGCTTCATGCCCAACACAGAGCCCAAGGCAGGGCTCCATCTCCTGACCCTTAGGTTACGACCTGAGCGGAAATCAAGAGTCGGACCCTTAATCGACTGAGCCATCTAGGGGGCGCCAGAAGCCTAACTTTTTATAAGCACCAATTAGCAAACATAGATGGCCTAATTGCATTGACTAATGTCCTCCAATACTTCTCCGCTAGCTCACCCTTGCACTTAAAAACTTTCTGATCTTTTTTTTTCCAATGGATTTCAGTTGAGTCTCTTCTCTATTGTAATAGTCTTGACACCTATTATTATAGTCATGAATAGACTTTCTTGCCAATTTAACTTTTCTGATGCAATTTCTTTTTCAACATAGGAAACATGGGTCTCTATATTACCTCATGGATTCTAGACACAGTCTATACAGTAACACCTGTTTGGGACTTGTCATAAAAGAAAAATCAATTATCTTGTATAAGTTAGAAAATTTGTGATGTGTTGCTTAGAACAATGAGCTTCCCCTTATTATAATCTCCACAATAATGCAAGCTCCTGGGAAGAGCAATTATTTTGAGGAGTGAAAAACTGATCACTTAGGATAAGGTAAATTTTGAAATCCTTATGGGGTACCCAGATAGAGATCCAAATTTCAGACAAATTAAAAAGATAAAGGATGTGTCCTACCAAGAGTTGAGGTGTATGAAATTTGTTGATTATGAAACAGGGTGGCGGAGCACAGAGCCAGTTATAAAAGGGGTAATCCATTGCAAGTGAGTTAGTGACAGAGCAAAAGCAAAAAACTTTGAACTTTAGAACATGGGAGAGGACTGATGACTGGAAGGGCTTGGCAGGGTCCATGGAAATTTATTTCAGATACAAAAAATCACCCACTCCACAGACTGGGGAGCAATGACACCTACTTGCAGTTTACCCCTTGGCATGGCTAGTAGAGTGAGGGTATGAGTCTTCAGATGCTCCTCTTTTCACTGCTTGAAATTATTCTCACTGCAGTTCTACTTTGAATTAGCTCAAGTTGAAAATAAATATGATATTGATAGCAGAACTTACTAAATTATCTGTTTGAGTCCTGAAATCAGCAGCAGGGCAGATTTTGAGTGAATAAGACAAAAAATGATAGTTTTTTATTGGCCAGGAATTTAAGGGCAGTTGGCATTGGAGCTTCAACTATTTAAGTCACAAAAAGTTCACCAGTGATCAATACAAAATTTATTTTCCATATTCAAAGACATAGCAACTGGTATATGATAATTATCAAACAATGAGCTCTCTATAACATTTTGTCTGCTTTCTTTCACTAGATCCGTTATAGTCTTCTAATTAAAGAAAATTTTCCCTTTTTCCATTATTAGAAAAGCAATCAACACCTTGAGATTGAGAATAGTATGTGAACTGTAAGATTCTCAAACGTTACATCTTATGACAATAGAACATTTATTGGCTCCTGCAGAGTTGTGTATAACTTGTTTGAAGCTTCTTGCTGGAAAAATGGTAAGATGGTTTTGAAGTCCCAGTCACCACAGCACCTGGTCAATAGACAACTTAAAAAACAAAGAAACAAACAAACCAACCCATATTGTTTTTCATTCAGGTGAAAATTTAAAAAGCAGAGCAAAGTACAAAGCATATGAACTGGAAAACCATCATTTCTTTCTGACACTATGGTGCAATGCATTGTAAGGCACTGTTAATTTTGGGCTAGGTAACAGTATAATGAGCTCTGGCAAATATTACATGTCATTCTATTAAGAAACACTTCACTCACACAGTAGCTAATTTATTTTTAAATACAGCTGTACTAAGGTATCAAAACTTAATAGGCAACAAGATAATGTTTAGAGCTCAGGCTTTAAAGACAGGCAGACTGTCTTCAAATTTAGTTACTGCCACTTACTACTAGCATGTGACTTTGGTCAGGCTATTAAACTCCTCAAGCCTCAGTTTTTTCCATCTTTGAAATTAGTATAATAATAATACCTATCACATTCTACTTATCTAGGAGTTTTATTAAATAATGTATGTAAAGTGCTTGTAAAGTGCATATTACCTTTCAATAAATAATTACAGCTTTTACCAGAACATGAATGTAACAGGGTAGAGGTGAGGCATAGGGGCACAATTAAAGTATTACAGACAGCATTTTAAACATCATACAAAATTGTTTCCTTTCTTCTGAAAATTATGGCCTAATTTATAACACTATGCTGTTAACTGACTCATGGCCAGAAAATTTTGTTTTCTGCTCAGATTGGCCCTTTGAGTAACACTCTTTTCTACATGTTGTATTTTCTGACACTTTTCCCCACAGATTCACAGATAGTAAGCATCCCCTTCACTGTACTTTCTTAATGCGTAGCTAACGAATTCTAAGAAAAGAAATAATTTCAGCAATATAATATTAAGGTGATATTTTCCATCAAAGAATCAGTGTTATTTTGACAGCAGTTCCCCTGGCGTCTGATCATTTATCATCCCTCGTTGACACTAGAAATGCAATGTCATCAGCAGCTACAAGTTAATTGGAAAGATTAATAAAGCACTTGTTCGACAAATAGATTGACTTCAGAAAGATACAGTTGAGTCCTTATTTGATTTTACATTTTCTCCATAAACTGTAGCTTTATTGGTTCAAGAAGCTATATTGATTAAATAAAAAATAAACACAACTTCCATATTAGCAAAGAAAATCCTGTTTGAAACATGTAAGGATCTTGAGTTTAGCCAGATGCAAAGCATTAATGAAGCTTTAACGGAAATGTGTCAATAATAAATGTGGGGAATTGGCGGGAGAATGGGAGGGTCTTGAGTCTAATCAATCAACAAGTGCTAGAAGTAAAAGCAAAATCTTAATAAAGCAGTGATCTTCAGCTTCTTTGATTTCTAAAACTAGCTATAGAGAATATAATGAGAAAGCCCAAGATTGAGTTTGTACTTTGTACCATAGCAAATGAGGCAAAGAACAGAGTAAAAGAGTGTTATAGGATAAACGTGCCCCCACATTCATATGTTGAAATCCTAACCCCCGGTACCCCAGAACTTAATCATATTTGGAGATAAAGTCTTTAGAGAAGTTATTACATTAAAATGAGTTCTTTAGGGCAGGTCCTAATCCAGCATGACTGTCGTTTTTATAAGAAGAAGAAATTTGGACATAGACATGCACACTGAAAGAGGAAAGGCCATATGAAGACAAAGAAAGAAGACAGCCATCTTTTGCAAGTTAGGGAGAAAGGCTTCAGAAGAAATCAACCCGGCAGACACAGACATCTTGATAGACTTCTAGCCTCCAGATCTATGAGAAAATTAATGTTTTGTTTTATTTACTTAAGTAATCTCCACACCCCATGGGTGCTCAAACTCATGACCTCGGATGTTCTTCCAACTGAGCCAGCCAGGTGCCCCAAGAAGATAAATGTTTAAGTCACCCAGTCTCTGGTACTTCGCTATGGCAGCCTTATCAAAGTAATATGGAGAGGAAAAGGAAGGGGCTAGAGAGAGGACAATTGGATGTCTCACTTCCTCCAAGGTCACCCTGTGCCATTGTCACCTCCTTCTTGCCAAGATGACCCTTATCTGGTCTCCAAGAACCATAAGTCTTCAAAAGGGTATTTGTGGCATAAATTGTTCTCTGATCTTTTGAGGGTCCTTATTTAAAATTCTCTCTGTGTTATTTTGGAACCGATCATTAACTATTCCTGTTTCTTGGGAAATTTTCCTATAATAATCCTCATCCAAAGGTAGAAACTTTTGGCTAGTGAGTGTTGGCACAAGAAATCATGGGGGTTACCCACCTTTTTGTTTTTTTTATTTTTTAAAAAGATTTATTTATTTATTTTAGAGAGAGAGAGAGTGTTGGGGGGGGGGACCAGAGGGAGAGGGAGAGAGGCAGACTCCCTGCTAAGCAGGGAGCCCAATAGGGGGCTTGATCTCACAACCCAGAGATCATGACCTGAACCTAAATCAAGAATTGGACCTTTAAACAACTGAACCACCCAGGCAACCCTAGTTTGACCTTTTTAAATCAATATATAGGTTGACCTCAGATATAATAAAATTACACATCAATACTAAGTATTCAATTATATATGTCAGTAAAAATTTCCTATTGTAAGTTAGTTAGTTGGCATCCCAGAAAAATGAATGAGGATAACTTATTGAAACAGTAGTATCTGCTGTTCTTCCTTTTCTTGTTTTGTTTCTCTGTCACCTTTACTGTCTTCCATCAGAGAAGATAGCCAGAGTTTAAAAGTCTAGGGATTTTTGGTGGAGTGGAAAGCTTCAGAATTAAAGTGGTATCATAGATACTTTTTGTCTTTTGAATGAAAAACTTTTGTTACTGTTTCTGAAAATATGGGGGCTGACTGGCCAACAGGAGTGTTGACATAGTTAAAAATATGAGGTCCACAACAAGCTTCACCATTCCCTCATGTATTCAGTCTGATTCTAAGAGATAAGTAGCTCAAAATCTCTGGGCCCTGAGCCAATTAAAAAGATTATGTTAGATGATAGTGCAGAGTTTGGAAGAAAGAGTGTCTTTAAGAATCATGGATTCTTAGAAATGGATCTAAGAAAATGGATTATGGAATGGAAGAGAAGATTCTAAGTTCCATAGGTAATGGTTATCTTAGGACCACTCCATGCCGGACCAGGGTAGGTGACTTAATCTTTATAGAATGGTTGTATGACATATCTGGGGGGGGGGTGCTATATCTGTTACAGAAAGATCCAAATCTCGAACAGAAAGACAGTCTATTCACTTACATGATGGAAAAGTTTAGGTATTATTTGATAAGTAGTTGAAATAATATCCCTGGATTCAGTTCCCTATTCTCTTTCAGTTCTATTCACCATAACATCAGTGCTGTTCTCCAGCAAGCCCTCCCCTCTTGAGCTTAAATAGCTCCGAATTGTACAGGCTCTGGGCTTCATATTTTAAAGGAAAGAGTGAAATTCTTTTAGGCAGGACCCTTTGCTCCAATTAAGGCTTTTCATGCATTTCATTAACCTTGAATGTGCCCCATGTTCGTCTATGAACCAATCACTGTAAACCAAAGGAATGTGCTGCGCTGACTGGCCAGGCTAGGGTAATATGTATATTTACGGGTCTTGAGAATAAAATCAACTTTATCCAAACACATAGAATAAGATTGAAAGAAGCAATAGTTTTTAAAACAAAAACGGTTTCCAAAAAGAATAAATGGATCCTGGGTGCAAAGACTTCTATATCCCACATCTAGCATGAAAACACAGCACTGCTGGACATCAAAAGAATACTGCAGACGTAGACAAAAAAGATACTAGTAGTAAATAGTAAACAGGAGTTTACAAGTCATTATCTCATTTTGGAGGCAGTGTCTAGATCTCCTGATTTCTGAGTGTAAGTTGAAGAGGATACCCTTAGAATGGCAGGGATGAAATTCCCATCCAGCAGAGGAGAAGTATAACTCTGATATAAATCTAAATTGATTTAATGGTGTATACAAAGTAATATTTCTTTTACACTTCACTTGTGGAGTAAGATTAATGTCCTTTCATGACTGTCTTAGACTTGCTTAGTAAATGCTATCCCAGAAAAATTTCTGAACTTGCAAGTTTAAATGCTGTCACTGGAATCATGGAAAGTCACCACAGAAATGCCAACATTTGATGACTATATATGACCTCGGATATTTTTCATTGGGAAATATTCATAAATTAATGAATATACAAAACTATAGCCATCCAATAATGCAGCCATTTACTGAAACCTAGCTTACAAACTATACCTTTGACCCTACAGAATCATCACATAAGTTTGAGAAAAATGAATAGAGTGGATGGAGGGGGATGTTTTACTTAAAGACAGAGTCTCTTTAAAGGAAAAAATGAAAGAAGAAAACAAAATCTTGGATCATATATCATATGTCCTCTTGATACCTCTCTGAGTTAACTTCTTTTTCTGGAAATATTAAAAATATACATCTGTATTTCAGAGAGAAGAAACCCTTTTGTTACTAAAATTAAGGTTGTGTTTTAATGTAAAAACAATGAAAAACTATAAATATGTTCCCAACCGTAAATATATATGGAACATTTTAAGTCCTAAAAACATACATTTTTGCCTACACATTCCAGCAGAATAAATAATGAAACCAGATGACCTCCGGTGGTGACAGATGGGCTCAGCTTTTGACAACGTGATTTTTACATTTGCTCTAAGCTAGAACATCTTTAAACTTGATGAGGAATCAAATGAGAATTTTATGGCACAATATGATATAAGACTCAGTCATATAAATTGAGCATGAACATAGAGAATTAATTTGCAATAACTTGAGCTACATATAATTATACAAACACTTATTCTAAGTCAGTAAAGCAGAAGCAATTTCCCAGGATGGTGCAGAACTGATGGTTAGTTTGCTCCTTTAGTTCACAAGAATTTTTGAAAATTAATTTTCTTTCTCTTAGTAACTTGGTTAATTTAGTGATATATTTCTCCAGGAGATATCTTCCATGCTAAAAGTTAATATCTTCAAAAGTTTAAGAAGGTATCTTCATCCGATTTGCTGTATTTATGTATGCAGTTTAGAAATCAATTGATCCCTACAGAAGGTTTATTTCATTAATCATTAGGTTTTATAGTTTTCTTTTTTCCTACTGGTACCTAAGGCATTTATTTAATTTTCTCTTTTTATTTATACTATTCTGAGTCATTAAATGAGGAAAAGTCTAAAGGAACAAAAAGTTAGAGATTTTACATATATTTTTCATTACCCTTCAATATACAGACTAACTGCCAAGCATGTATGTATTTATTTCATGGCAAAATACCCAATTTTCCTTTTTTTTTCCCCGAGTTATTATAGTTTGCTAGAAATTTTTTCATTTTAGTTTTAAATTAAATCAATGGAGGGCAAATGTATATATATGCATATATATATATATGTATATATATATATATATACATCAAAGAATATATCACGGAATGATTTTCCTCTACAGTTTCCCTATGGGAACACTCTGCTACCAGACAAGTATTTAGCTGCTTTCCATCAGATCATCTGTACCCAGTTATGGAATGCATAACCTACATTGAATCCTGGTTGATTCTTTTTATTAGGTTGGGATGTAGAAATGAATATCTTAGGTGCATTAAAATAAAAGTATGAATAAATCAAGTAGTTAGAAGGCTTCTTTTTTGTCTCATTTGAATATATTTACACATACAACAAATTTTTGTTTGATTAATTGAAATTTTAAAGCTAATTCAACAAATCAGTTTTCTTAATTCTTCTCTATCTCTTAGTCTCTACCTTTGCAGGGGAAGCTGTATCCAGTGGTGAATGAGAATACAGATTCTTCAGTCAAGTCACCTGGGTCATAATGCTTATTTCGTACTGCATAGCTGTGTTAATCAGAACTGGCATGGCACAAATGACAAAACCCAACCTATAATATCATACAGAGAAAGAGAATTCATTGACTCCTATAAGAAAGAGACAGAGTGTATCCAGGGGCCCAAAGTCACCAGAACTTTGTCTTGCCCCATGCTCCAGCTTTTCTTCCTTCTACACTGTTTTCATTTTTGGACAGTTTCACTCCTCATGCCATCAAACATGGCCACTAGTCTTTCCAAGCCTACACTATTCCTACAACTCAGGGAAAAATGTTTCTTGTGAATGACTCTGAATGGCTTGGAACTTTTTATGTATTCCTCTTTGAAATGAATCACAATAGTCAGATAACAAGAATGGTGTGTAGCATAGACCCAAATAACAGATTGACAGCTCCATCTAGTTAAGGGAGCAATTCCCAAAAGGAAAATATCATAGGCAATTAAAAAGGCATAGATAATCTTGCATGATAACCTTGAGCAAGTTACTTAACCACCATGAGAGTGACTCCCTCTTCTGTGTATATAAAGAGACTAACTCTGTTACTTCTATCATAGTAAAGAGAAAGGAAGAGATTATTAGCAGAACTAGGAGGTTTCTTTTTTTTTTAAATTCTGGGAAATAAAAGCAAAAAAACCTTATTAACAATTTAATAGAATGAATGAAGGCACAAAGAAAGTACAGAAAGAGTCTTCAGAGAAAACAAGAGTGAATCTGTCACCCTGAAAGAACTCTGAGCTTGAAATTATTAGAAAAGTAAAAGAAGAAATCAAAAATTAAAAGGGTGAATTGAGAGCATGTGTAAAAGGCAAGTGGTGTTTCTATTTCTTCCTCCTTTCTAATCCATCTATTCTACCACCTTGTTTCCTGGGTACAAGTAGCTAAGTATTTGCTCTCAGTCAAAAAGAACAAAGTATTCTCTGGAGAAATGGGACAAACCACTGGGGAAAAATCAGAACAGGGTATTCATGGCTCAGGGTAATGCCTCCCCAGTCTGGTTTGGGTCTGTGCCACACTGAAGGCCAGCTCTGCATTGCATAACCTAGAGTGAAGCCCGCAAGTAGATCAGTACATACATATTCAGCTCTTTTCCCAGGCAGCCCCAATCTTCTGGAGGAAAGAACTCCAGAGAAAATAGAATCTATATACATACCCGTGAAGGAAACCCATGCCAGTCACCAAGAACGTTCTTAAGTTCTTTTAAAACATGATGAAAGTATTAAAAATCACTAGACATATGAAGAAAATCAGAGGACCAAAATAATACAGCAATTCACACTATGCAATATAGACAATTCAGGGAACAAAACAAATTTTTAAAAAAATCAAGCATCCTCAGGGATGCTCAGGCCAGAATATTTTGTTCTCATAAAACAGCAACAGGATATTACTTTAAAGCAACAATTTGGGAATAATAAATTCTAAAAAGAAAGAATGGATACAATAGGGAAAACTATCAAAAATAATTGAAGAAAATATCCCAGACTTAAGAATATTGCAAGTCTAAAGAGTTTAAGGGTCCATACAGTGCCAAGAAGGGTGAATAAAAGACACATCATAATGAAACTTCAGTATATAAAGAAAACATAGAGAATCCTATAAGCTATCAAAAAGAGAAAAAAGAAAATACTGGCTATAAAGGAATGAGAATCAAGTTGACATTATCCTTCTCAGTAGAATACCAGATGGTTGAGGACATCAGAGCAAAGGGAAAATGAGTTTTGAACCAGAATAGTCTATTCAGTAAAACTACCAATTTAGGACATGAAAATGCATACTTTTTGTCTGACAAATAATGTATTTAATCTCATTTTCAGATGACATAATGCACCAAAACAATAAATTAAAATCAGTGGTCACCTACCACCCCCCCAAAAAAATGAACAAACCCAATTCAAGGAAAAAAATTAAAATTCCAAGATGACAGCTATTCCAAATTAGAATAGATATTGGGTGGAATCAAAGAATAGTGTCTTCATAAAAATAATGGAATAGATGTCAAGCAATCGATAGTGTCAAAAGATATTATTTTTGAAATGTAAATTTCACTATCATATAAAACAAAATATGTCAAAGATTTCATTTTCTCATTAGTTAATGAAGTAAATAAGATGTTATAGCCAATTCAAAGAACACATACTATATAGGCAACCAAGAATGCTACAATGAATTTTTCAGAATGCAGAACTGTTCAATATCCATAGGGCAATAGTCGATTTCACTCTACCTGACAGAATTCATTTATATTCTTATGGACATGAATGAGTTACTTTTTTATGAGTTTTCTACAACTTGGAGCAGTAAAACACCTCAAAGACAATGAAAGGCACAGTTAACCTAGCAAGGTGCATTAGACAGAAGTCCAAGCCTGTCTCTGTCAAGTTGTTATAAAACCATCCTGAGCCCATCAACGTGCCTGGCACAACGTGATGTTCTGCATGGCCTGGTCTGATCTGCATGCTTATTCTGGACCTAGAATTTAAGACAAAGCAACTAAATCATCACAAACTGATCTTGGACATTTTTTTTTATTTTTAAGATTTTCTTTATTTATTTGACAGAGAGAGAGAGGGAGAGCACAAGTAGGCAGAGAGGCAGGCAGAGGGTGAGGGAGAAGCAGGCTTCCCACAGAGCAGGGAGCCCGATATGGGGCTTGATCCCAGGACCCTGGGATCATGACCTGAGCTGAAGGCAGACGCTTAATGACTGAGCCACCCAGGCGCCCCAATCTTGGACATGTTTTATTTCCTACGGAAAACTTGGGATGCTAGCACCTAGAGTGAAAACATATTAGTAAAAAGGATATGTCCAACAGACAGATGGATGCAGTCTTTCTTCTACCTGTAGGAATGACAGCTCTCTGCTTGTGTGCATTCCTGTGTCCTGGAAAATGCCAAGTGCTGACAACAATCAAATGGTAGTTTATATACAGAATAATATCAGAAACTCTAGCACTATTGTAATTTCAATGTATGAATACCAGTGTGAGTAACTCTCAAGGACTTGACTGATTATTTGTAGGAAATTACTTCTTCTACCTAAAAATAAAGGGCAATGGGATAATATATCATTTGACTACAAGAACTAAATAAGAAAATAGTCTCTCTCTTTTTTCTTTTTCTTTTTTTTTTTTTTTTTTTTGGTAGTCTCCATGCCTAGTGCCTCACGACCCTGAGATCAAGACCTGAAATGAGATCAAGAGTCAGATGTTTAGGGATGCCTGGGTGACAGTAGTTAAGTGTCTGCCTTCAGCTCAGGTCACGATCTCAGGGTCCTGGGATCGAGCCCCACATCGGGCTCCCTGCTCGGCGGGGAGCCCGCTTCTCCCTCTCCCACTGCCTGCTGCTCCCCCTGCTTGTGCTCCCTCTGTCAAATAAATAAAATCTTAAAAAAAAAAAAAAGATTTAAAAAGAGTCAGATGTTTAACCGACTGAGCCACTCAGGTGCCCTGAGAATAGTCTTATTTTTATTAGTTCTTCACCATGATGCAGATACTCCAACTCCGCAGTCGGGAACATGTGGCCTATAATAGTAGCATACTTACCCTGACATAGGACATATTGCAAAAGTTCATCTAACTTCCCTTTTTGGTACACTACTTCCCACAACTCTCAGGCTCTCACATATGAAAGATTTCATGACCTTTTAAAAGCTCTGTTCCTGGGACACTTGGGTGGCTCAGTCGATTAAGCGTCTGCCTTCGGCTCAGATCCTGAGATCCGACCCCGCATCAGGCTCCTTGCTTATTAGGGAGCCTGCCACTCCCCCTGCATGTGTTCTTTCTCTCTCTCTCTCTGACAAATAAATGAAATCTCTTAAAAAAAATAAATAAAAACTCTGTTCCTTCATGCTTTTATGTTTTTATGCTTTCTTTTGTTTACACAACGGTTTCCTATCTTCCAGTCTTTTTAACCAGGGGAACTGATAATCACCCTTCATAACTAAGTATATGCCACTTCTTCTTGGAAATTGTCCCAGGCGAGACCAGGTAAGTTTAGATTCCTAACAGAGTGGACTCACAAGGCAAAAATATATTATTGATTGTATCTATGTACCTGGTATATTTCCTTCCCCAAATTTGCACTTTTCAATGGCAGGGATTGTGTTTTATTCATAGCATGGTAACTAGAACATAGTAGGAACTCATAAATGCTGTATTTCATTAACTCTAAAATGTCATCTGACATTAGATGCACCATTATATTATACATCACAAAGAAAGAAAATAATAACTTTAGCAATTAGAATTCTTATTTTATACTTCTTTATAGTCTTTATCACATATTCCTAAAATGTCTTTGGATCAAGTCTGATTTTTCAGAATCCTTTTTCAACGCAGATAGATTGATGTCTGTTTTTTCCATACGATATCAGCTTCTATGCCATGACCAACATCCATGATGCAGCATTTTTTTAAAGGGTTCACAATTATTCAGAATTTTCATTCAAACTGGGGACATGCATTTTGCATGTTTTTCTACTGAGGTTTCTTGATCTTAATAGACCGAAGACTCTCATGCCATCTTCAAAGAGTACTTAAATGTTTATTGTTTACAATTGTCCTGTTGTATTACCAAGAATAACCACAATAACACATTCATTAGGCTGAAGTGTGTTCAAAATGACTAACTAAAATAAAACTTACATTGCACATTCATTTCTTTTTTTCTGACATATTATTATAAAAACTGTTTAGCCTACAGAAAAGTTGCAAGATTTTTGCATCATATACCCATATACCTAGTGCCAGGTGATATAATTAATATTTTATTATACTTACTTCATCACATATCTGCTCATCCATTCATCTCTCTTTCCATCAATCTATTATTTCTGATGAACTACAAAGGTACTAGCAGACATCAGTACACTTACTTTTAAGACTTCAGGGCAGATGTAATTACTTAGACTTTAAGCTTTGTTTCTTTTGAGGTAAAATTTATAAGCAATGAAATGCATAAACATTTAGTGTACCATTCAATGAGTTCTCACAAATGCATATGCTTGTATGATTCAATCAAGATATGAAATATTACCACACCCCAGAGAGTCCTCTCATGTCTCTTCACAGTAAATCAATACTGCACCAACTCTCCAGAAACAAATAGTATTGTGAATTTTTTTTTAATTTGCCTATCCTAGACTCTCTTATGAATATAATCATGAAGGGGCACTTGGGTGGCACAGTCAGTTAAGCGTCTGACTCTTGGTTTCGGCTCAAGTCATGATCTCAGGGTCGTGGGATCCAGCCCTGTGTCAGGCTTCTGCTCAGGGCGGAGTCTGCTTGGGATTCTCTCCCTCTCCCTCTGTCCCTCCCTCCACTAGCATGCACTTGCTCTCTCTCTCTCTCTCAAATAAATACATAATTTAAAACAAATAAATAAATAAAAAGTAAATGAACATAATCATGCAGTATTTATTCTTCTGTACAATTTCTCTTTCACTCAATGTTTTTGAGATTCATCCATGTTATTACATGTCCCAATAGTTCATTCTTTTTATTGCTGAGTAACATTCAATTTATAAATATATCACAATTTGTTTATTTACTCTCTTACTGATAGATATCTAAAATGTTTCCGGAAAGTTTAGGCTATTATAAATATAACAGGTTTACATTTTCTTATAGGAGTTTTGTTGTTGCTGTAGTAAACATGCTTTTAATTCTATTGGATAGATACCTAGGATTGGAATTTCTGGATCATGGGTAAATACACGTTTGGTTTTACAATAAATACACAGATATTTTTCAAAATAATTATAACATTTTAAACTCCCACCACCAATACTTAAGAGTTCCAGTTTCTCCATGATCTTGTCAGTAGTGTTGTCAATCTTTTTCATTCTAGCCATTCGGGTCATATGTAGAGGTTTCTCATTGTAGTGTTAGTCTGATTTTTCATGATGACTAAGTATATTGCACACTTTTGTGTGTGCTTATTGCTCATTCTTTTCTTCTTTTTTCTTTTTTTTTATTATGTCACCATACAGTACATCATTAGTTTTTGATGTAGTGTTCCGTGATTCATTGTTTGCGTATATCACCCAGTGCTCCATGCAGAACGTGCCCTCCTTACTACCCGTCACCGGGCTAACCCATCCCCCCACCCCCTCCCCTCCAAAACCCTCAGTCTCTTTCCTGGAGACCATAGTCTCTCATGGTTCACCTCCCCCTCTGACTTCCCCCCTTTCATTTTTCCCTTCCTTCTCCTAATGTCCTCATTCTTATGTCTTTTATTTGTGAAGCATCTATTAAAATTTTTTTACTGATTTATGTTCTGTTGTTTATCTTTTTATTTTTGAGCTGTTGAAGATCATCAGGCACCTGGGTGGCTCAGTCGGTTAAGTGTCTGCCTTTGGTTCAGGTTATGATCTCAGTGTCCTGGGATCGAGCTCCCAAGTCAGGCTCCCTGCTCAGCGGGAAGTCTGCTTCTCCCTCTGCCTGCCGCCTCCCCTGCTTGTGCTCTCTCTCTTTCTGTCAAATAAATAAATAAAGTCTTAAAAAAAAATCTTCATATTTTCGAGATACCATTCCCTTGTCAGATAGAAATTTTGCAAATATTGCAAATACTTTTTCCACATCTGTGGCTTATATATACATTTCTTTAATGATATCTTTTAATAAACAAAAGTTTTATTTGATGAAGTCTAATTTGTCATCTTATTCTTTTATGGTAATTGTTTTTTAATATCCTAACAAAGCTTAGCCTACTTAGCCAAAAGTTGTGAAGAGTCTCCCTCCCCATGTTTTTTTGTGATTCATTATATGGTAAGTATTTTCAGATTGTGTCTTGGACGTTATGAATGATACACTGTAGAAGTTCTGCCTTTTATATTCCTCCAAAGTTTTTAATGTTTTGTTTTGTTCTGTTTTTTTTAACGAGGGACTTGACCATTAAAATTGCAAATTCTTGTTTCCCTTTTAGTGGAAGATAGATTAAATTTCAGATCAGTTCATTTGGCCTTTTCTGGGCTGCTCGGAGTCTCTCCCTTGCAGACGTCCTCGGGGGTCAACAGACGTATTGGCAGAGTTTGCACACAGAACTTCGGTTCCCCTCTCTGACTTTCCTTTTCCTAGGATTTCACCTCTAGCTTTCCAGTAAGTTTGGCCCAAACTCTGTGCTTTTCTTCAACACAGCAAGACAGAGGGTTTTCCACTAACGTTTTAGCTGACCACATGTAGAGTCTGGGACCTGCCCTTCAGCTAAAAGCTATAAAAATAAAAAATTCACCCGGTGCCATTCTCTTTTTCCAAGTGTCACATCTTTTTCAGAATCCACCTACTTTTGTTCACTCTCCACCCTCAGGTAGTTTTATATCTTTTCTTCCAGTGTTTGTGGTTATTAGAAGCTGCGCCATCATAGCTGACCTGAAACTGGTACATTCATTTTTTATATACATTTATATGTAATTACTTCCACCAATAAAACACATTGTGATACAGTGTGATTTTTCAATAGGACTGGTAATAATTTTCCTCCATTTTCATAAATCTGATAGAAAAGACTAGGTTAACAGGATATGAACCAGCAGTGGAAAGATCAAAGTTTTTTAGAAAAAAAAAGATAATATTGTGTTTTTTTGTTTTGTTTTGTTTCATTTGATAAGTTTTTGCCAAATGTGTGAAAAATCCAAAAAACAAGACTGTTCTTTGTTCTTTTCTTTCTTAGAACTGTCCATATATCACATGCTAATAGATAGGTTTTACGTTACTTTAAAAATTTCTCAGTTATCTGAGAGATAACCACTTTGTTTAAGGCCAATGCCTTAAAAAAAAGAGACTGAAATAGTTTTTTGTTTCTCTAATACTTCTAAATGCAAAATGACACCTTTAAGCCCTTTGTGTATAAACCTGTAACTTTCTGTAAATTTAACAGGGAAACAGAGTATTATTACAATAAAATCAATAAATAATACATAAAAGCCAGCTAATCTGCCATTATTAGTTATTTTTTATTGAAGTATAGTTGACATACAATATTATATTCATTTCAGGTGTACACCATAGTGATTTAATATTTATATACATTATGAAATTATTGATCTGTTCTCTTAGCAATTTTGAGGTCTTTAATAGAGTATAGTTACTGTAATCACTATCTTGTCCATTATACCTCAGATCTTACTCATCTAGTTGCAAGTGTGTGCTCTTTAACATCTTCCATTTCCCCACCGTTAATGATTTTATATACCTAGTGCCAAAACATCTGAATAAGAGTGACCCTATCAATCGCATCTGTATAAATTTTACCAAAAATTAGCCAAATACAGTTAAATAAGTATCTGAATGTTTTAACATATTATGTAAAAGTTGTTTTGGATTAGTTTTTGCAGTAATTCCATCAAGCAGTCAATTTTTTTGAGTACCCATCTGTGCAGGCAAGAATTTATACAAAGAAGGGTTACTAAAAGCTTTTAAAAGCTGAAGAATGATAGACAGAGACACAAAGAAAGAAAGCACAACCAAAAGAAAGAAAAACACAGTTTTTTTTGTTTTTGTTTTTAAGATTAAGACTGGCATTTGGAAAGAATTAGAAAACAGGAAAGAATGTTATGAGATTAAAAAGTTTAAAAGGTAAAAAATAATGAAATGCAAATAAATGAAAACCAAATAAGAACCAGCTTTGCCACAATGAAATCAAATTCAAGTTACAAGGGGGAAAGAACATTTCAGAACACGTTTATAACAAAGTAAAAGCCCATCAGAGGGCACTTGGATGTGAAGTCCAGTTGATACAAGTGCTTCGTTAAACAGATAGCTAAGTGTAGTTAAAATTGGAAAAAAAACCAATTAGGACTAAATTTGTTAGAATATAAGTTTAAAAGATATGCACCAAATGAAAACAAAGGTAAATGGTCTATGACAAGTTGAAATAAATGGTGCTTGAAATACACCACTTCCAAAAAGTACAAGTTGAAGTTGACAGTGTAAAGATATGCTCTCACTCGATAGAGGAAAGAATACCATTTGACATCCGCTGCTTTCTAAACTTCATCTTTATTATAACATATTTATTTCCCTGGTCTCATTTATATAACTTAAATAAAAAAACACACTCTTGTTTGTTCTTTTTTCTATAAGGACTTGTTTAGATAGATTTGGAATGAAGTTATGATATACTGTAACTTTTTTTAAGCCTATGATGTTAAAGAAGGCTTCATTCCCAGTCCTAAGAGAATTGAAGAATGGAATTTTCTATCTTAAACTTATAAAAATGAATAACCCTAATCAAATAATAAAAACAATAAAGCAAAAAGTGTTCCATTTTGAAAGACCTATATAGAGATTTGGTTCTCACACATACATACACACAAAATCCTGGCATTTATATGCTCCTAAAATTTCCAACTAACTACTGTCTACATTTGACTTATGAACCTGCCCTAGATTCCATTACCTAAAGTAGATAAACTATGTAATAAATGATTTTAGCTTCATTTTTCAGTATGATTTTTAGATAAGATCAATATAGCAAAGAAAAATGATGGGGTAAAAACTTTCAAAAACAAAAATGAAAGTAATTGTATTTCTCTAAATATTTTTTCTTTCTTCTATAGTAACTGAAACATTATCATTGTTATTGAAAATTAGAAAAAAATCTCTGCACTGTAATTAGTAACTAGACTAACAGATACTATTGCATGTGCAATATCAATATCAATATCAATATAGTATCCTGTGCTGCTAAAGATGTTAAGTTCTGAGGCCAGACAGTTTGAGTTCAAATCCTGTCTCCAAATGCTTCAGCAAATCATTTAACTTCCTTATGTCACAGCTTTTTACCTATGTGGTGGGGATAATAATGTTATCTCATAGGTTTATTGTAAAGTTAGTGTGTGTAAAGTGCTTACAGCAGTGCTTCCTAAAGTATTATTACTGTTACAGTCATTTGCATATAATACACAAACAAGTGGAATTGAAATCTAAAATCATGAATATTATAAATTATTGGGTATTTACTTATCAACCTTTTCTGGTCCTATCAGCATATGATCTTTGAAACCAAAAGGGAGAAGGATAAGGCGTGTGGAGAAACAATCAGAATCAAGGGAGGTTTTTTTTGTTTTGTTTTGTTTTCAAAATACATCTGCCTGGAAGTCATATAAAGCCTGCTGCATTAAAATTTCAGGATGGAGGTGAGGTAGAGAGGAAAGGTAAGTTCTGAGTGTCACCTTTTCATTCCCAACCCTTGAGAGCCATTTTTCTAGGATATAGATTCCAGAATGACTCACCCAAGAGACTGTCCAATGCTAATCATTGCAACCTTCCTTTCCTGTTTCTCAACAGGTAGTCCAGAAGAACAAGATTTTGCAACTTTTGTTATTCCCTCCTCTAGAGAGGCAAGGAGAAGAGGAATTTAATAACTCATGCCCTTCTCTGTGTCTTTTGCTTCATCAAAGTTTCACCTAAATTATAATATTTCAGAACCCTGTGACTCTTCATCTTTGACAATAATAGTAAGCATATTTCCTTTACATTCCATTTTCTAGGTCAAAATAGACATTTGAGTTGCTAGCTTTAGATTTAAAAATATCAGAAAAGATTGGGGTGCCTGGGTGGTACAGTCTGTTGAACGTCCAACTCTTGGCTTCAGCTCAGGTCATGATCTCAGGGTCCTGGGGTCAAGCCCCAAGTCAAGCTCCGCATCAGGCTCCCTGCTCAGCATGGAGTTTACTTGAGATTCTCCATCCCTCCGCCCCTCCCACTCATGTGCTCTCTCTCTAAAGTAAATAAATCTTTTTTAAAAATCAAAAAAGATTAGTCAATCCTTAAAGATTATTGGTATGATGTTTTGTGCTTGCTCTGAGAAAAAAGAAAACAAAGCTTTTTAACAACAAAAAAGTTGAAAACTTTAAAATCTGTGACTAAATATATGATTAAGAGTTGGTACATATCCACGTTACTGAAAATGGTAAGATTTCATTTTTTGATGGCTGAATAATATTCCATGATACCACATCTTCTTTATACATTCATCTGTCAGTAAGCATCTGGGCTCTTTCCATAATTTGGCTATTGTGGACATTGCTGCTATAAACATTGGGGTGCAAGTGTCCCTTCAGATCACTATGTTTGTGTCTTTGGGGTAAATACCTAGTAGTGCAATTTCTGGGTCATAGTATAGTTCTATTTTTAACTTTTTGAGGAACCTCCACACTGTTTCCCACAGTGGCTGCACCAGTTTGCATTCCCACTAGCCATGTAAGAGGGTCCCCCTCTCTGTCACCAACATTTGTTTTTTCCTGACTTGTTAATTTTAGCCATTCTGACAGGTGTGAGGTGGTATCTCATTGTGGTTCTGACATGGATGGAACTAGAAGGTATTATGCTAAGCAAAATAAGTCAATCAGAGAAAGCCAATTATCATATGATTTCACTCATATGTGGAATTTACAAAACAAAACAGAGGATCACAGGGGAAGGGAGGGAAAAATAAAATAAGAGAGGGAGACAAACTATAAGAGAGTCAAGTATAGGAAACAATCTGAGGGCTGCTGGAAGGGAGGTGGGTGAGCAGATGGGGTAACTGGGCAATGGGCATTAGGGAGGGCACATGATGTAATGAGCACTGAGTGTTACATAAGACTGATGAATCACTGAACACTATCTCTGAAACTAATAATACACTATATGTTAATTAATTACATTTAAATAAAATAAAATTTAAAAAAAAGAGTGGGTACATATGGTCTCTTCTCAAACATGCTATTAATAATATTCAAACATGATTTTCTGTTATAGAAATAATTCACAATAAATTTGGGTCATCCTGCTTGTAAGTAACTTGTGCAACTGTCACTGTATGTTGAATTTTATAGCAGGTTATCTTTTCTATGCATTTAGAAGCCTTATTAAATGGAATCTTTAACCTTGACCAGGGATTCAGAAATTCTATTTAATATCTACTCCATGCATTGATAGATATGACTAAATAAAAATCCTATATGTTTAGATGCAATTTATGATTTTCCCAACCTGTAGCAAATGTATCTATTGCCTGGAATTGACCATAACTAAAGTAGTGTTAGGTTCCTCTAATGTATATGATGGTTGGTGAAATGTTTTTAATTCAATTTGGTTCTCTGTTTATTTGGTGACTATTTGGGGTTCTATTTACATGGTTATGTATAGGTCCTTCATCTATTTATTCAACAAAATAATTTTGAGCCTATTATGTACCTGGCAAAATAAAGAAGAACAAAGTACAGTTCCTGTCCTCCGACTCTCTGAGAAGAAAGCCTGAAAAACAGTGGGAAGAATATCTAAACTTCTAAAAAATAATAGACGGCAACTTTCAAAGTAGGCTTGCTTGAGGGTAGGGTTTAATTAGGAACTGGGAATTTCATGTTAAGATTGAAGATGTAGAGAGGCTTCTCTAAGCCCAACATTGTGAGATAATCTTCTCCCCTGGGCTCTAGGGGACTTTAGAAGCAAAGCTATGGGAATCTCAACAGAATGAAAAGGGAGAAAAGTAAATGTTTCTTTTGCATAGACTGAAGAGGTACTTGGAAAGAATTTTGGTGTTAGTAAAGGACATTTACTGAGGAAAATCCAGATTCACTTTAACCAGTCATTTAACAAATGGTTTTGAGTGCCTGTAAAGTTTGTAGAACTACACTAACCCTTAGGAAATGGAACCAGGTCTATGCTCCCAGAATTTTTAGTTTAGAAGAGGAGTCAGACAAAGTATATTTACACATTGTGATAAGTTCTGTGATAGAAAGGGAAAATTAAAAAAAAAAAAACTAATAGTTCTTCAGTATCTACCTTGTTTTTGTTATTTGTTATTTGTGCTCAGATACAGTGGTGAGTGATGCAGGTTGGCTTCCTGCCTTCATAGCTGAGGAAGGGATACCAATCAAATAAACACACAAATACACAAACTGACACAGGCCGCAAAGGAAAAGTATGGTGGTTCATGTGAGAGTGTAAGGGGTTAAATGAACAAGGTTGGGCATTTAGGGAAGATATTCCTGAATAAATGATGACTGAGCTGAAAAGCAAACCATCATCAAGAATTAACTAGTAAGGAGAGATGGCAAGTGCAGGTGGCAGAAGCAGGACCAGCCCAAGAAAACATTTTTAGCTCCAATGAAGATAAGCTCCAATGAAGATAAGCTCCAATGAAGATAAGCTCCAATGGCCTCATCTAACACCTAAGAGCCTGAGTTCTGATCCACCATGTTGGACCCAAAGTTTATGGTCATTCTCCTTCACCTTGAAAATGAAATGCTGAAAGAGACTATAGAAAACCAATAGTGATTTATCGCGGGAGAAACCGTTCCTTGCAGAATTCTATGTGGAAATTTAGTTTTCCCCCCACTGAGCCTTATAAACCTGGTGGTAAAAATAAAAGGAAAAGCATGAAGCCTGACAGATTTTAGGAGACCAGGTGGTCAAAAAGTAAAGCATAGCTTATTAAATGGCAGATGTAGAGTGCAGGGTGAAGCAATTATAGTCAAGCAAAAACAATGCAACATTCGAAGTGAAGAGGCCAAACAAGAGCCCATAAAGAAAGGAGCAACCGTAACACAAGAATCAGTGATGGGCAGGGAGGGATTTCGTGGATTAATTTAGCAGGCCCTTGGACTGTGGCAACCTGATGGTAAAGAAATTGTGTTGAAATTTGAAAACAAGGCAATATAAAAGCTCCAGCATTAACTGGATTAATGTATTTATTAATCAGTTTACAAATATTGGTTGATGTCCATTCTATTCCAGGAACTATTCTAAATATTAGGGATAGAGCAGTGAACAAAAATACAGTTCTTGTCTTCATTCTATTGGAGAAGATTTATACAAACAAATAAATCATCTGTATGGCAGATGAATGGTGAGTGCTCTATGGAAAAATGTGAGATGCAGGGGCCACAAAAATCTGGGAGTGGGCAGCTAAGCCTGCTCTATTGGCGCTGTGACATTTTAACAGGGCCCCTAAAGAGGGGAGTGAGAAGGGGACGAGGGTCTTAGAGAAGTACATTCCAAGCAGAGAAAAGAAACATTCAGCATCCTGACTCCAGAGCTTTTCTCTTGAGTCCGGAGATTACGTAGGTGGGCAACACTAGAGAATAATCATTATAATGATTTATGCAGCACTTACTAAGTGCTAGGAACTGTTCTTAGAGATTTGCAGAAATGTACTCAAGTAACTCAGTGCATCTTCACCCTAACCCTATAAAGTATGTAGTGTCCCCGCTGAGCAGGGAGCCTGACATGGGTCTTGATCCCAGGACTCTGAGAATCATGATCTGAGCCGAAGGCAGACACTTAACCCACCGAGTCACCCAGGTGCTCCATCATCATCTCTATTTTATAGATGAGAAATAGAAACAAAGAAAAGTTTAGCAACTTGTCCAAAGTCCCACGGTTACTGACGGGGCTCCATCCCAGGACCTCGGGATCATGACCCCAGCTGAAGGCAGACACCCAACTGACTGAGCCACCCAGGTGCCTTTTCCCTTGATTTTTACAGTGGTTCCAGTTCTACAAAATTCAGTGTAAATTAAAATAACGAAAAAAAAAATCCTTTGTGTTTATATGTAACATACAGGGAAGTTCTAGTCTCAAGTGGTTATAAGTGAATTTTTCATCTGCAAAATTGACTATGTGCATGTTTAGAAGTCATTAGGACACAGTGAAATTATGTTTTGTTTGATACTCTCCCCACCATTCCGGGACTTCTAGCTCTCTGATGGAAGGCCTTGAATGCTAGCAGGGCAAAATAATAGTGACAACCAGAAACCTACTCCACAAAGCTCCAACTCCTGTTTGGCTCTCAGCAGCTAATATGATTTTTTAAAAAGATCTTATATTAAGATTAATTTTACTCTGGGAGAAGCACCCCAACAACACCATCACCATTCAGAATATAATGAAAATATTTCTTAGTAATGGGAAGGTGCTTGAAGACTGGCCCCTTCCCGTTTTCTGGGAACTAATTACTTAGACAATTATTTCATGGACCAGCAAGGTCTATTTTGAAAGAAAAAGAGAGTATTCTTATGGAGGGATAAAAAGAGTGTGAGACAGAACCCCAGCACAGCTTTCCAAATTATGATTCAGTAAAGAAGGGAAAGACATGGAGTCTCACTGCTGGGGAAGTGCTGAGTGAATGAAGCATTCACTCATTTGTTCGTTTATAATTTAGAGGCTAAGGTCATTCTGACCCGCTCTCCAAATGATCCAGGATATAGGACGCTTGATCTGCTTTATTCAGGCTGACTGCAGAAGCTAGCTACTCTTCTAAACCACCATCTCACTCGCTGACTGCACAACTCTAGCAGGTGCACCAGGAGATTTTACTGTGATCTCTCTCCAGTTACCCTTGAGTACATACCTCTGTAATATATCAGAATGCCTGGCAGCCTAAAAAGGGCTCCTGGATATCTCGCCATATGATTCTGGTGGGGTGCAATTCCTGTATCTGCCTTTGGGAGGAGAGTGCAAAAGTGAGTACATTGAGACTCTGGAGGTGGGATATAACTAAGTCCTCTTTTCATAAGGATTATGAACTCCTTCAAAACCAGATGATAATTTATCTTTGTAATCCCACTGCTACCACCACAATGAGCACAAAATCCTAATACACTCTGGCAAAGAGTAGATACCAAATACATTTGTATTTGAAATTGATTCTTTCCTATCTCCTTCTCTCTCTCTCCCTCTCTCTCTCTCTCTCTCTCTCTTTATCATTTATTCTCCTTTTGCAAAGAAATAGTGCTATAGAGTGTGGTTTTACAGCATTGTCTCTCCCTAACATTCTAGGATGTTTCTCCATCCAAACTGTTGATAGCTTTTAAACACATGTGCATGCATCAAACCAACTAATAACAATTTGTGTGTATGTGCAAGTTTCATATTTTGAGCACAAATAGGTACCTTAATATTTGTTGAACTGGATTTAAATTCATTACCTCCATGTTTTTTTTTCTTCTGGGTATTTTTTTTCATATTTTGCATAAGTAGGATTGTTGAAAATTTGTCCCTAAGTGCCTTGCACAACACAGTATACATTGCAGGGTTCAGTAATAATTCTTGAGTGAATTAATAGATGAATGTCTCAATAAAGTAAGTACTACATGTTAGGCAAGAGACTTAGCAAGAGACGCAAAATGACCCCCATTTAGCTCTTGTCTTGTCAACTCTGAAATGACTATTTTGATTTTATCATTGCTGTAATTTTAGAACATAATACGATGAGGTTTTGAAGTTAAAATTGAAGGCTCTTTTTCTTTCCTATACCTACTTGTTTTCGTAGCTGAATCAACAGAGACAACAAGTGCACATCTATTTTTGGATCTTTTGAGCATGATCTCCTGAGCAACAGACTTGTGTAAATAAATCAACACAATCAGAGGACCTAGGTCAGGAATGAAAACACAGACACCAGTTTCAAGTCTATTTAGGAAATCTGTGCATCAATGCCTCGTGTAGGCCATGTCAGTGTGGGCAACCTCTTCAGCTCTAGGGTTGCTGAAATGCTATATAATGGAAAATATAGACCTCGTTGGATCAAAAGTAAACAACTATGAAATAGTGAGCTCCTGATAGACCACAAGTGTATTTAAGTACAAAAACAACATCCCACGATGTGATTACTTTAGCTAACTGTGTGACTTTGCCTTGAGCTGAGCTAGACATTCTGCAGTGCTAGTTCCTCAGAAGCAGAACTCCAGGTCCACATCTTTTGGAGTAAAAAAAAAAAAAAAAAATTGGATGGCAGAAGAGGAGGAATCTCAATACCTGGTGTTTTTTGACAAGCAAACCAATTGGACACAATCATACTCCAAACTTGCTTGGAGGAAAGCTCATAGCATACATGATGGGAATAAATGTCCAACTGATTTGTTTGCCCTTGCTCACTTGGATAAAAGAGCACTAAATCAGTCATCAACACTGGACAATGTTTTTTATCCAAAGAAATATAAAACGGAAATTATTCATTACATTATAGCAATGCAGAAAAGCTAAAATATCTTTAAACTCCCCCCACCTCTATTTTTTAGAGAGTCAACAAATATTTATTACCCATCTAGTCTGTGCTAGGGGGTGCTATGTTCACGCAAGTACATACCTCTGAAAAACTGCCACTATCCTTAAAGAATTGATGTTCTAATAATAAACTCAAAAGCAAATTAAAATTATATATGTGTATGTGTTGTGGGGGAGAGAGATTGCCGAAGAGAGGGAGGGAATGAGGAATATAAAATAAAGAAATGTGACAGGCTACTATAATAAAGAGTGGTGAGGATAGAAGTTTGAAGTGAGTGCTACTTTTACTGGAACAGTTACAGACCTCTCTGAAGGGATGCCTGAATTTATATGCATTCATTCTTTATGAAACCCATACATGGGACAGGAATTTTTCCAGCACCTTGGCAATATCTGTGATCTCTGCCATCACTATCTTCTAGTGTTGGTGGAAAAGAGGGGCGAGAACCCAGAAATGACCAGTAAACATAATAAATAAGTAATATGATAGAATGTGATGTGTGCTATAGAAAAGTAATATAATAAAGGGCATCAGAAGAGCTGGTAGAAGGTTGTCATTTGAATAAGATGGTCAGGAAGGCTTATTGAGGAGACAATATTTGATCAAGTACTTGAAAGAGGGAAAAGATCTGCTATGGGATATTTGGGGTAAGAGTATTTTGGGCTGAGGAAACAGCTAGTGCAAAATTTTGGTGGTTGTTTGCTGAGGGGGAAAAATAGCAAGAAATAGGCAGGAAGCCAGTATGATCAGAGCAGATTTGGAGAAGGGCCGAGAATTAGGAGATGATTTCAGAATCTTTGCATTTCCTTCTGAATAAGGAGGCTGTGACTATGTATCAAATTGATTTTGCTTCACAAGTGCTTCTCTGGAAGGAAAGAAGCTCTGAAAGCAGGAGGTGCCCCTGCGCAGAATGAAATTCGCCTTCTCTCTCTTGACTTCTTAAAAACTTCCATTCCAAAACCCCATCCACACACCTCCCAACACACACCTGTGCCTATATGCACTCTCAGCAGAGAAAACCATTTGTCTGAGTCAGTGGTTCACCCTGGCTGAGACTCAGAATCACTGGTGGAGCTCATTAGCTGCACACATGTCAAAGGCTCACTTGGGTGACCTGGATTCAGATCTGGATTGTGACCCTGGCCTCTCTTGGTTGAAAACCTCCCCAAGGCAACTTCGACAGGAAGTCAGGTATAGGATCCACTGCTTTAAATCCTCGCTACTCTGACTGTAGTTCGAGCAATAAGAGCATTATCTGGGAGCCTGTTAGATATGCAGAATCTCAGGCCTCATCAGATAACTATGGAATCAAAAGCTTTATTTTTAAATGAATCCTTTTTTTTAAGATTTTATTTATTTATTTATTTGAGAGAGCGAGAATGAAAGAGAGAGAGAGAGCAGATGAGAGGGGGGAGGGTCAGAGGGAGAAGTAGACTCCCCGCTGAGCAGGGAGCCCAATGCAGGACTTGATCCCAGGACTCCAGGATCATGACCGGAGCCGAAGGCAGTGGCCCAACCAACTGAGCCACCCAGGCGCCCTCAAAAGCTCTATTTTAACGAACTCCTCAGGTGATTTGTGTGCACATTCAAGTTCAAGATACACTTCTCCAAATCATTGCCTCAATTCTCCATTTTTTTTTTTTTGAACTTAGTCTGAGTAGATTTGCCCAAGTACCTCAAACCTGTTTCTTAGATGGAAGTAAATGTAAACCAATAGAATAAAATAATCTCCCCAGCAGAAAATCTTCACAGAACTTCTTACATAAATCTGTTCTGCTTTCTCACAGTATTTTTACAATCTGGAAATAATTTGTTAAATAGTTTATGTGAAAAAAAATAGTTATGTGGTCAGAAATCTATCACACTAATTCTATGTAATTTGATATCATAATTATATAATTATTTGTTAATTCACTAGTGAAGCATTTTTTAAAAAGCATTCTTGAAATTGATTTTTTCTCTTCTAGCCTGGAAATATGAGTGGGCTCTTTTGCACGTTTGAAATTAGAAAATGATCAAATTCATACAGGAAAAAAAATTAGGGAGTATATTCCTCAGGGTCTGGCGAACAATGTAACTCATTTTCATTTTGTCCTTTCTGTCTCCTCGTATTTAATCAGCAGACATGAGTATTAAACTTACACATTCAGAGGTTTTCTTCACATAAGTTTTAAGAATAAATAACAGCCAATAATTGAAATAAAATATTTAAATTAAACAAATAAATTGAAGGAAAAGTACTTAGGGTTTCTTCACTATAAACATACGTATATATGTGTATTATTCTTATGTATATATTTCATATATATACTGTGTTAAATGCAGTGATATATTCAGCAAAAACAATAAACTTCAAAACCATATATAATTATACCCACTAATTTCCACAGCTGTCAGAGTGATACCTCACCAACCTCAAAACCACCACCAAGGAACAAAAAATATATTATCAGAGAATATCTTTCTCTTAGGGTCATGGCAAAGAGGACTCATAATTCTGATTTAAACATCACATCTGAAAGTAAAAATATTGCAGAAGTAGCAATCAGCAATATAGGCCATGGTTGACAATGAACTGAAGCCATTCCCAATGAGTCACATTTATTTCTCCACTGGTGGCCAGTTGAGAAGCTGGTTAGTCTATTTAATATCTAATTTTGAAGCTGAAGGTGTTTCTTCATCATTAGGAGTCCATGCTTTATGACAGGGGAGAAATTTCAGTTGAAAAAGGATAAGGCTGATTTGTTAAATGATACTTTGCCCAATTCTATATGGTACACTAAAAGCTATCGCTTGTTGGTAGGGTCACCTCTAATGATGAAAGATTGTTAATTGAGCCACAAATCAGCAATACAAGTAAGCGATTCAGGAGAGCGAAGTACATAAATTATTTTGCAAGAAACATCAGAATGTTGTTACAAATTTTTATAAACTGGCCTGCACCTTCTAAAGGCAAACTTGATTTAAAACTTTGTCAGATAAAATATACCGCATGTAAAAAGTGTTCCTTAAAAATTAATAAACTTTTCTGTCTTTTTAGAGAGTTTTATACACAATATTTCATTTCAGCCATGCTATACTTCTGTGAATTTAGGACAAAACCTTAGGATTGCCTCAGAAAAACATCCTCTTTAACCATTTGTTAATCCATCTTCATCTGAATGTGCACATCCTGAATTAGCTCCCTTGTCTAGCCCCTTCCACATCTTCCAAAGACCCAGTGGTATAAGGGAATGGAAAGATAAAAAGATGCATACTATATGTAATTTGGTCTATGGCATAGATTCAAAAGGAAATGTCACTAATTCTTCCATTTTTAAAGCTACAGCAATTGTTTATTATAGTTAAATTAAACTGTTCTTACTTTAACTAAAACCACCAGAAAGCCTAATATACTGTCATAATAGCAGAAATTAGAATAAAATGAGCGGTTTTCAATATGGTATAAAAGTAGTGTGAATAATTCAGGCAATTTTTTTTTCACTGAATTACCTTGGTAGAAGAAAGGCATGGGTTGTCTCTCTTTTCCTGAGTTGCAAGGAAATTGGAAAGATAAGGAACTAACTAATCAATGACTACCTATTTTTAGCAATCCTAAACAATATTATCAAATCCTTCTTCAAAATGAAGCCATTGCAAAACCGGAAATACATACATTTGATTGAGTCACTTACAATCAAGAGGGTGTCATCTGGGGAAAAAGATGCTGGAAGAAAGTTCAAATATATTGAAGACTATTTTTAAAGGAAAATAACGTAGTGACACCCACATCTTTTGCCCTATTTCAGTAGTTCTCAAACTTGGCCACACACTGGAGTTGCTCATGTTATTTAATAAATATGCAGAATTCAAAAGTTAATCCCTGGCGATTCTGATTAGTGGAGTTCCTAGAAATGGAAAATTTTAAAAACTCATCAACAGACTTGGATGGGACTAGTCTACATATAAGGATATAGGATCTATGCCCAAAAAATGCAAATGTATAGGATCACCTCAAGGAGAAAACAAACCACCACCACCACCCCCAGCCACAAAAAAACAAGTAATATGTAACAACTGCCTAAAAATCTATCAGTATTGTATCTGAGTGTGGTTCCTACTTGAAAATTTAGATAAATTACACTGTTTTTTTTTTCTATAAACTATTTAACTTGCTTTAGGCCATTTATTATCTCAGAGATCAACCATATTGACCACTAAGTGCAGCGGGGCACTCATGCCAGTGTCCTGTGGTAAAAGGAGTGATTTCAGGCAAGAAGAAAACCTCAAGTAAATATCTCTGCAATTATTATTTTCCACACTCCCTTATGTCATATTTATTTTTACTAGCTTTTCCTATGAGATTGCTTCATCTATGGTTATTTCAAGATCTGCTTAGGAAACAAAGAAATAAAGTGTTTAGTGTAGAGATTTTAGGGCTTTTTACAAAAAGCTTATAATAAAAATTTTTCTAGATTATTTTTCTCATTGCTGGAATTATGGGTGATATACTTTTATGAATTTTTTCTGTATTTTCCAAATTTCCATATAATGTATATGAATTACTTCCATAATTAGAAAAAAAAATTGTGTACCAAATGGGAATTGTGAATGGTATGAACACTGTTATAATCATCAAAAATATCAATACCAGTAGATTTACTCAGGTGACAAGATAATTTAGTGATACGATAGTTTGTGCATTTTTATTCTTGTTAATTCCCCTTTATTGAGTCATAACTTTGGGCTCCTCTGCCTCAGAAGCAAAGCAAAAATTGCTTGCAGCCTGCCTACTCAACTTTTCTCTCACAAAGAAATTTTAGTTTATTGGGAGTTTAAAGACCTAAGGTTTGGTAGCTCAGTCTATTTGTTAAGCATCCCTCTGACTTGGTTTTGGCTCAGGTCAGGATCTCAGGTTGGGGAAGGCAGGGATGGAACCCTAAGCCCGTGCGGAACTCAGAGTCTGCTCTTCCTCTAGGTTCCCCCTGCTTTCCCCCTGCTCTCTGAATAACTAACTAACTAACTAACTAAATAAATAAATAAATAAATAAAATCTTTTAAAAATTTTTAGAAAGACCTAAGGTTTGAGGGCGAACAGAAGCAAGGAAAACTGTCTTTGTGGGGGGAGATAATAAGCCAAAGGCTGTGTGGTGGATCTAAGGAAGCAAGATCCTTTGGACCATCCAGTGTTTCACAGTATGCTGGAACTAAGAGCATGAGGTAAAGTTAAATAATTAGCACATCTGGGTTAGCGGAACATGATATATACTCACTACACTGTTTCTTCTCTCAATTACTTAAGTTCATTTTGTATGTTTATGCCTAGAACGTCCAGCAATCCCTGAAGACCTTTTGCCCTTCTTTGCTCCCGCTTTTATTGGTCCTTCAGGATAATCACAAATCCTTATCACTGTTTCTCAAGCAGTGATATGTGACAAGGGGTCTTACTGGAACTAGGAGGGTTTGTTTACGGGAAAGATACCATATGCTATCTGCAAGTTCTACGAGTTCTGCTAAACATAGCCTAAGGGACAATGCATACATCTCTTAGATCATAGGGTGGCTGTTTGGGCTGGAGAAAGCTTTAAGGAAGGGAATCCCCCGGGGCATTCCAATGGCCTATGCCCTTCTCCGAAAACTTCTCTGCCCTCAGTGGCCTCTGTGTTACATTTTAGCAAGCCAGGTATTATGGATGATTTCCTGTTCTACATTAACCCCAACTACAGAGTTTATACTCTGTGACAAAATATTTCTCACAGTGAATGAAGATCATTTTCATCCAGATCCCCAGAGATATTGGTTAAAAATTATGCTGATCACTGAGTTCCTCCCAGACTTCTTGAATCAGAATTTCTGAGGACCAGAAAGCTTTAATTTAAAAATAAGCTTCCTAAAAGTAATTTTAATCACAGTCAAGTTTGAAAACTATTATTATAAAGGCATTAACTAATATTTATTAAAAACTTTAATGTTCATGAATTAACATCATACCATCACACATATAATTTTAATTCGAAGGGCAAATCTTTCCTACTTCTGTCAATCTAAGAGGAAGTCTTCTCTGGTCCACAGTAAGATGGGAAAATAAAGATAATGCAGTGAGTCTGTGTGTAACTGAGTGCTCACTTTTCCTTATTCTTGACCCACTGGGGAGCGGATTGCTATGGACAGGAGGATAGTAAGTCCTTACACTACCCCATTCATTTACATCAATTGCTTCTGTCTAATCTATGGTAAATATCTCTTTTCTTCCTAAAGGAGTTTTTGCTGAAGAAGGTATCCACAAGGGATAGAGGCTTCAAAAGTGCACAGCAATAAGCACTATTTCTCATTGACCTATAGCTCTCTGTAATTGGGAGGGGGGGCATAGGTGTGAGTGATAACAGGTTAGCATCTGCACGGTAGGTGAACTACCCTGTAAAGAATATCATGTCTTTAATATGAATCTGGATCATAATGATTCTGAATTTACTTGTCAGGTATGGATTTATGACCATGTAAACATTTTACACAAATTACCCTCTAACAACCATCATCAGACTGTGCTAAGGAGGGGGCAAAAACTGATTTTAGAATGAGATTTGATTCTGCAATTATGGATGGAGTTTTCTAATGTGAAGAAAATGGAACTCTGGTAGCTTAAAAAAAAAAACTGGGGGAGGGGGTGTTTCTCAGGAGATAGAGAAGTATGCAGGCTTTGAAATAGTGGAGCATGACTAGGCTCTGAGAGTCAGTCCACAGGGGACTCTTCTGAAAATCGCTTGGTTAAATAGTTTATAATAGCATGCGGGATTTCCTAACACTCATCATAAAAGAATATACATTTTTTCCTATTCTCACAGGGTTTAGCGGAGACTTGACTTTTGATTGTTGACAATTGACCTTAATATCTGCATAAACTTTTGCCGAAGAAGGTACATTAACCATAATACAAGCAACATGTATTGACTCCTTGCTATTTTAATGTTGCTTTTAGAGAACAGAAAGGGACCACCTGTTCACTAACCTTATCTCAAATGAGGTGATAGAATTATGATTGCCTTTTATCATGACCTATTGTTTTTGCCCAAGAGGAAGTAATAAAAGTGGCCAAAATCTCTCTCCACTTTGTAACCGTCACCTGGTTGTAAGCAAAAACCACTATGGGAAGCCTAGAAACATATGGGAATAGAACCTGAGTGTGTTTAATAAACTGTGTACGTGTGTGTGTGTGTGTGTGTGTGTGTGTGTGTGTGTAGCGGGGGCAAGGGTAAATAATAAAGAAGTTCAGCAGATTTGTCTCTCCCTCTGCCTAAAGTTTCATTTAGAAATCAAATTAAAATTAAAAATTAAAATTATATGATGTCTGAAGTTGGCTTTAAAATACTCCTGAAAAAGGGGCCCTGGGTGGCTCAGTCAGTTAAACATCCGACTAGTGATTTCAGCTCAGGTCGTGATCTCAGGGTCCTGGAATCAGCCCTGCATTGGGCTGTGTGCTCAGCAGGGAGTCTGCTCAAGATTCTCTCCTTCTGCCCCTCCTCTCCCTGCTTTATCTCTTTCTCAAATAGATAAATAAATAAATAAAATACTCCGGGGGTGGGGGGGAGTTGTAGAATAGAATAAACAAGATAAGCCAATCCTTTAAAATTTGTGCGAAAGGAATACCTGAGGGATTATTTTATCCTTTTATCTTCCTTACATATACTTAAAAATAATATAGTTAAAAAATCCATTGTGTTTTATCCTAGGAAATGATACCATCTTTGATTTTAGCCAGCTCTAAAACAATGATCCTATTAACTTTTTTCCACGTTGCACTATAGAACAAGCCGTATTCACTGGGCAGTTTCATATTTTTTCTTCTATGTTTACATTTCCTAGTTACCTCCAATTTTTCAGTAAATTCTTACAAATATATAGCCTTTAATGGGGAACACAAAGATACAGCACAATAAAGTTCGACCTTTTGCATATCAATACGTCTTACAGACAATTGTAGCATCATTCTAGGGAGGGCAATGATCCAGAAATTTTCAACCATAATCAGCAAGGAAGTTGCAGTAAGTGGGAGTCACTTTAGAAGTGGGAGAATTGAGAAGGAACACTAAAGAAATCTGCTTTCAACTAATCTAGTTAGCCAAACATATAACTATTTTTGTTCCTGAATATAGTAGAGGAGAATGATCTTTGAGGAGTGTCTGTGGTATGTCTGCCTGTGTCTATGTTGAGTGGTAAGGTACCGTCCTTTCTATGAAAGGACTGACTTTGATTTTGATAGTATTTTGTTCCACCATTTTATTAAAATGTTTTTCTTTATGAAGTGATGGTGCTAACATATGGTAGCATGGCAAAAAAATTTTTAATGTTTGTTTTACATTGGCCTTCATAAAAGTCTTAGAATTATTCCCCCAAATCAAAATCTAGGATTCACTGTCTCTTTTTTAAATCCCCATTTTATTTCCATCTCTTCATCTCCTTTCTTTAGTCATCTGCTTCTCCAATGTCTTCCCTTCTTTAATCATTTTCTTTCTCTATTCCATAAAGCTTGATTATGTTGAGCTATCTATTCTATCACAGATATCTTTCTTATTCTTTTTGATCACTATTGTCTGCACCATTGTCTGAGACTCCCAGGGGCACACAACAAACATGTGCAACAGAAAGATGTAGAATATGTAGAGTAACTTGAGCTTCCATCTCTCAACGGTGAAGAATGGTGGAGTGGAATAAGCAAATATGTTCAACTCTGTACTTCCAAGATTTTTCTAGATGCATTGGTTGATGGCAAGTATTTTTAATATAAGTATACTCAAGAAAACAGAAACTACACCTGTTATTGTGATAGAGAGAATTTAATATAGATAATTGGTTGAAGAGATTTGGGGGGCTCAAAAGAGTTTTTTTAAAAAAAGACATTCAAAGGGGCACATGCACCCCAATGTTTATAGAAGCACTATCAATATCCAAATTGTGGAAAGAGCCCAGAGTCCATTGACTGAAGAATGGATAAAGAAGATGTGATATATGTATCACATCTTTTTAATATGTATATTATATATATATATATAAAACTTGGTGATCAAAAATAATGAAATCTTGCCATTTGCAACAACGTGGATAGAACTAGAGTATATTATGCTAAGCAAAACAAGTCAGTCAGAGAAAGACAAATATACGGCTTCACTCATGTGTGGAATTTAAGAAACAAAACAGGTGAACATAGGGGAAGGGAAAGAAAAGTAACATAAGATAAAAACACAGAGGGAGGAGAACCGTAAGAGACTCTTAACTATAGAGAACAAACTGAGGGTTTTTGGAGGGGAGGAGGTGGGGAGATGGGGTAATTGGGTGATGGACATTAAAGAGGGCAATTGTTGGGATGAGCACTGTTATATGTAAGTGATGAATCACTAAATTCTACTCCTGAAACCAATACTACACTATATGTTAACTAACTTGAATTTAAATTTTAAAAATGAAATAATCTAAAAATAAATAAAAATTTAAAAAGGTATCACAAAGATAGTACATAGAGAAAGCAACTACCATTATGAAGTTGGGGGAAGGGGAAGAGGTTGAAAGAATTAGAACATAGAAGCTTGGAGAAGAATTTCTGTAGAGCTCTCAGTCCTCTTAAAAAGGGGGTAGTCCATCTGGCCTGGTGGAAAGTCTCAAGAGATCTAGGACCCAGGCCTTGGAATAGAAGATCCTGCCTGGCTGATGCTTGGTACCTCAGGATCTCAGAGCCCATGCTTTGCGAAGAGGGAGCCCAGATTTCTAAGGGAAGTGTTCTACTCAGCTGGAACTTGTACTTCTGAGGGGACAGAAGGAGACTGTTTGGGGAAAAGTGTTAAAAAAAAAAAAAAAAAAAGCTAGAAACTTGTGCTGCTCCCAACCTGAGAAGCTATTGCTGGGAAAGCAGTATTAGGAGCAACCCAGCATCACAGAGCACAGAATGGAAGTATGGGTTTGGAGAAGAGAGAAGATAGATTAATTACCAAGCTTCCAAGGTTGTGTCACTGAATAAGAGTGAGAAATGACACACGGAATCAGTTATTGGGAGTCCATATCCACCTGCTGCAGCACACACCTGCTTCCGTAGTCGTGGAAGTTGAAACCCGGCCATTTTGCAGTCCTCACGTCATTCAAGCAAGAGGCAAAGAAGGTAGTCTATTGGTCAGGGGGTAGGTCCGAATTAACATGGATTAACGGTGGTTGCTGTTACACAGTGGGGGAAAGAAAACTTTCTCTGGAATCTCTGGCCTTCTCCAGGGTTACTTTTCATTGCTTCCACTCCAATCAGTGAAGGTAATTGCAAAACAAACAAATAAACAAGCAAGCAAGCAAAAACCGAACGAAACCAAAACAACAGACAAATGAGGCAAGTCCACTCATGACTCAGACCCTTTAGAAACAAACATGTAGGTCATATCAGGTAGAGAACTTCAACCAGCTGAGAGCCTGACGTTAAATAAAGGGCATTGGGAATGTGTAATAGATAAAGATCATTGCCTATTAAATTTTGTGTCCCCAAAACCTAATAGAGTTTCAGATGCATTCAAGTGCTCAATAAATATTTGGCAACTGAATAAAATTTATCTACCGCGTTAATTATCTAAACTGTCATTAAACCAAGTGCTCTTTTCAGGACTAAATTATCAGATTCATTAATGACTTCAGGTCTGAAATTCCATTGTTCGTTTCCCATAAATGTGTGCCAAAGTGTAACAAAAAAGTGACTAAATTAACTTGGCAGTCATGATTAAAATCTGAGTCATCCTGATTAGATATTCCCCAGTTCCTCACTTTGCTTTTTCATTATATTGATATAAGGGATTCTGGAGAACTGCAGACAAAATGTTCACTTTCAACTGACTTTAATAGCAGGTGTGGAGAAAAAACAAGCCAGTAATTTGAATATTGGGCTCAAAGAAAGAATAACATCAATCCACCTGTGATAGATATCATTTGTTGATTCTCAGCACCATCCCCCTCCTTGAAAGCTCCCCCAAAGGCTGCAGGGCAAGAAAGCCAAAAGCCAGGCTTCCCAGACCTCTTCATCAGCTGGGAGATGGAGGTGAGAAGGGAGTATTCCAGGGCAGCTGCAGATAGGTGTGTGGGTAAGCAGCAGATGAAGAGTATTTGCAGCAGGCTTTAGAATTTTTCCCGTTACCAAATTCAGTGTTCTATGCCTTTGGGATCACAAGTGGGAGCTTCCAGAGGCTTCCTGGAGTCCTCCTGAAAATAACCCATACAGGTACTGCAGGTAGCTGAAGTCACTGGTGATGATTTTCCAAGTTCTCCCATTATTTCCCCCATTTCCTGAAAGTACCTTTTCTGCCCTCCATATCCTCATGGTTTGAAAAGTCTCTAGTTATCCATTTACATGTCTTTTCTGGATCACATTAATCTAGAATGACCTCCAAATGATATACCATTCTATCCCACACTTCTTTTCCTCATAAGCCATGTGATAGAGATGGGAGAAGCAAAAAGAAGCAAAAAAGAAGGCAGCAGACATCAATATTTGTTGATTAGTCTTTGAAATTCATGCAGATTTCCTAGTACTGGGATCCTTAGAGAAGGGTCAGATGAACATTTGTCAGAAAATACTGAAATATAGTATTGTTTTATTAGTCACTTCTAAAATTACTTCTAAAGCTACCATATTGTAATTCTAGGAACCATCGAGTAGCAGCTAAAGAGTGGGCGTTCTGAACCATTATGGAATTGTTATTAAATGATATAAAATGTCATAGAAGAACAGTGGCAATCATATCAATAGCTTACATTAGCACTTAAAAATTTTTCAGGGTAAAAAGTCTGCATAATTTCTTCATAAGACATTCACTACTGAGGCATTATTCTATAATAATGTCTACTCTTCCAATTATTTTCAAATGCTAAAATTATCAGTAAACAGATATAAAACACACAGGAATATTTCATATAGGCAAGACCCTGTGCTATGCGTATTCTTAGGGACATACCAAAGCATTTACATGCTCCCTCTTTCACAGAGAACCTCGGGGTCATTCTTAATCCCTCCATTCAATAGATCAGCCTGCTCCAAAATATACCTAAAATCTACTCCTTTTCATCTACCTTATAGTCACACTGAGTAAGCAATCATCATCTCCTGAAGACCTGCCTCCTTACTCCTGCTTCTACACCTCTTCTCCCCACTCCACCGTCAACAAGCCAGTTCACACTCAGCACACAGAGTATGGTTTTAAAACATAAATCAGATCATGACAATTACCTGTGATACAACTTTCAGGGCTTCTTCTTTCTTTTATGATAAAACCCAAATGCCTCTCTCCAGCATACTCTTGCAAGGTAGAGCTTCTGCATAATTCCCAAGCCTTATCTGGTACGTACCACGCGTTTTTCCTCACGGTGCTCAGCCATCCTGCCTTCCTGGCTCTACCTCCCTCCTCTGCTCTAGCATCTTGTATTTGCTGTTCTCTCTCCCTGGTAATCTCTTCCCTAGTGCTTTTTTTTTTTTCCCTCCTTTTTCTTTGGAAGTAATTTCAAATTTACATAAAAGTTGCCAGATAGTATTAAGAGCTCCCATATACCCTTTCCTCAGATTAGGACACTTGCTTTCATAGGCACAGTAAAATCATCACAATCAGGAAATTACCACTGATTAAAATTGCTTAAATATTACCATCTAATTCACAAACCCCATTTGAATTTCACTGATTGTCCTAATAATATGCTGTAAAAGACTAAGATCCAATCCAGAATTTTATGATATACTTATTGGACATGGCTCATTAGACTTTTCAAATCTAACAGTTCCTCAGGCTCTCCTTGTATTTCATGTCTTTGACAGGTTTAATGAATACAGCCCAGTTACTTTGTAGAATGTTTTATATTGATTTGTGTTCTCCTTAATACATTGTATTAGAAAGTACACCATGGCTAATTGTATTCCTGATGATGCTAACTTTTACCATTTGGTTAAGATAGTGTCAGATTTCTCCACTATAGCGTTCATTACTTAATGTATTTATTAATAATAACTTTAAAGTATTTTGTAGAAAAATACTTTGAGATTCTATAAATATTCTATTCCTCATTAATGTTTCTATCTATTTATGATTCTTATATGAATTATTTGTATGATAGTTGCCAAATGCTGATGTTCCAATTCCAGCATTGCTTTTACATATATTAGTTAACATTCTACTTAAAGAACTTGCTGTTTCTTCAATTTAATATATAATTATTTTTGTATAGATGGAAATTTGAATTTCTGTTTTACTCAAAATGTTGACAATTGTTACTATTGTTATTTGTTTTGACACTCAAATTCTCTTCTATCTGGTCATTGGAAGCCTCTTCAAAGGGGTTGCCAGTATCTACTACTCATCTACATCATTCTTGGAGCACTTCCTTGTTCATAGCCCAACTAGTTGTCCTGAGCTCATCTTGCTTTTTCTTTGCCAATCCCTGGAGTCAGTCACTTCTTCAAGACCCCTTGTTCATTTTAGTGGAGAATAGTAGTTATAAACCAAGGTCTGGGCGCTAGTTGTGCTCTTTTCAAATGGGACATCATTATTCATTGGCTGGTCAGTGGAGAGAATTGGGAAATACATATGCACACACATATATATGTGAGGATACATTTCTGCACCTACTTCTCTACAATTTATTTTTAAAAATCACCATTTCACACTGCTACCTATGATGCTAGACTCCCCTTTCTATGCTGGTAACTCCATTTTTAAAAGCATGGGACTTTATTCGCATTACCCTTGATTTATTTGCTTATTTTCTCCTCCCCCTTATATTGTACCTACCAGTCTTCCAGCAGTGTTGGCAAAAGCTCAATGCCTATGAAGGAGGAAAAAAAGAGGGTAGGGGGAAGAGAGAAAGTGGAAACTTCACCATGTCTTTTAACAGCTTCAGTGTCATTCTTAGGTCTTAGCTCAAATGCAACCACCCTTTACAATGGATCCTTTTCACACAGGGACACACCGGTCATAAGTAAAAATATAAAAAGATTGCCTATCTAGTTTTTATAATCTCTTATTTTAAAAAAAAATGTGTCAACTTTTTGATGCTTTATTCCAGCCAACTGGTTAAAGTCTCAGGTTCCTTAAGACCTGATTCTGCCACTTACTAGCATTGTAAACTTGGGCAACAGATTTTAATCCTTAAGTACAAAAAAGTGATCACAGTATTAAGATGGCTAACTCAAACAGATGTGAAGAACAAATGAGATCAGAACTGTAAAATTCTGCCATGAGCTTTACTTGGCATGTAGCAAGCACTTTGTCAAAAAATGTTAGTTGCTGTTGCTGAAATATATTTTGGGTAGTATTGTTACTGATATTAAGTTCAATTCATCTTAATGTTAGCATTCACACTCCAGATTTATGTTCTTCATGAATGTATGTATCCCCCAAATCATATCTTACACAGCTACCGTTAAACTATTCATACATTTTTAAAGAAACATTATAAATTTATATCAATACTACATAATTGTCAGCACATTATACAAAATAATGTAAGTTTATTTTGCTAGACTGTCTATTACAAAGAGGTACTATTTATTTTCAAAGATGATTCATGGCATTCTACACACTAATATACACATACACACACACAGGAAATATAAATATCTAAACAAGGATGAAAATTGTCTAATATATTTTCACTACTTATATTTTAATTTGAAAAAAGTGTTTTCAAAATATTTTATTAATATCCAGAATTGTTACTGGAATATCAATACATTATGTCCATTTTCTTAATGGTTTGCTTTCATTGAGGGAAACAAGATTTTCTAATGATTGTTTATTCGTGTTTTGTTTTTAAGAGTCAATTATGTCGGTTTTTTGATATTTTTGTAAAGGCTTTATTTCTACATAGAAATAAAAATATTTTTTCTTTTAAATTTACAAGGTAATAGAGGTGTAAAACATAAAGCTTTAAGCCGTAAAAAGTAAGGTTTTTACATAAACATACACCTTCCAAAACACCAATTATTGCTGTCAATTTACTTGGACATAACATGAATGAAAATATTTGAAGCCTATTGATATGGAAATGTGCTACTGCCCTCTTATGGAATATACTTGAATGACAGTCAGTGATTTTACACCTCTCTGGAAGTAGAAATAAAAAATATTTTAAAAATGTGATTCAGTTCGTTATACTCCGTTCTATTCATTTAGTGTTTTGTTAATTTCCTGACCACAACACATTTCAAAAACTTTGTTTGTATAATTTTCTTTTCCCCTAATCAATATAGAATTTCTACAAATTTCCTTCTCACATAGTATCCTTTGAATTTGTAACAGAGTTATAGTAGTATATTTAACGGAAAACTGAAATTTAATATTTGACCATCTAATTTTGAGGGTGGCTGAAAATACTCATTTTAATGTTTAAATCCTGGCTGGTTAAGATGGCTAGTTAATCCAGATGGAAAAACTGGATAAAATAAGAACATGTTGAAAATAATAATTATCACTATATAACATGTACTGTTTGATATGTATTGTTCTAGGTAGAAAGCATTCTACATATATTACCTCACTGCATCTTCACATCAGCCTTGTGAGTTAGGTGCTATATCACCCTAATTTACAGGTGAAGAAAAGGAGTCAAGGAGGTGTGAATCATCCAAGGTCACTTGGGGGCCGACTAGCAGGGCTGGCAGCTAAAACCCTGGCAACTCGCTTCCATGTGTTGTATTCCAAAACTCTACTGGTTCTCTGTGAGCGAGATACTTTATATAAAGATCTGATACATTTATCAATGATCCCTGAAAAGAACCCAGAAATCGTCAGCTCATCTCTGTTTAGATTGTTTTAATGAGTTTGAAAAATTGGATGGGTCAACTAGTCGATCCTATTTAATAAGAGTGTGGGCATTCAGATACATGTTTATTCTCCTCTAATGCTTCTTTCTCTTTCAATTTCTCCTCCTCTCCTATTCCTCTTTCCTTTAAAAAGGCGGTGAGGGGAAGCACATGTCGATTCTGCGCCAATCACTATGTAACTCCAGGAAATATAATTCTGAGTAAAACAAACAACTAACTTCTGGGAATTTATAAGCTAATGTGGGAAACAGAGAATCTGAATATAATGTCATGAGTGCCGTTCTAAGGGTAAGCTGAGCAGATAAACACGGCAAACAAATCCCCAAAGGAAAACGCTTTTTACACTGAGAACTGAAAGATGCATAGATTCCAGCCAAAGACAAAGGGAGGAGTGGGGAGGAGTGGAGCAATCTGGATGCATAGAACGATATGCGCAAAGAAATGGGTTCAAAGGAATTTAGGACATTCAAAGAAGCATAAATATAGCTATTGTACATGACCACAGTGTAGAATGTGCTGGGGAAAAGATGAGCCAGGGGTAAGGCAGAAGTTTATTATGAAAACTCAGGCCTACAGTTTGCAGTTTGTCATTTATCCTAAGGAAAATACAGAGCCTTACAAGGGCTTTTAAGAGAGTGATCAGAACAGAATTAGACACTTAAATGTTCTCGTTACCTGCATTTTTCTCCAGAAATATAAAGGAAAATAGTGAAACTTATATTTTAGTTTTACTCATAGCTGTTGTTAGATTTCTATTTCACCAGGGAAGCTGAACATAAATGAACACCGTTCAACCTTCTCTGTTGTGGGTTGAATTGTGTCTCCCAAAAAGATACATTGAAGTACTAACCCCTGGTACCTATCAATGTGACCTCATTTGGAAATAGGGTTTTCAAAGATCAAATCAAGTTAAGATGAGGTCTTACTGAACCAGGTTGGGCCTGAATCCAATAGGACTGGTGTCCTTACAAGAAGAGAAGATATAGCATCTCTCTCACATGAAGAGAGAAAATCATGTGATGGAGAACTTTGTCAGGGACACCAAGCATTGCCCAACACCATCCCAACTAAAAGGCATGGGGCAGACTCTCCTCTAGAACCTTCAGAACTGTGAGAGAATATATTTCTGTTGTTTTAAGCCACCCAGTCTGTGGTACTTGGTTTTGGCAGCTCTGGAAAATGAATATACTCTCCCTCTTAGTTCTGCCTTTATACTGACTTCATTCCAGGAGCACAACAGAGCACTACAGAATTCACCAAGGGATAGGCACTTGACTTATGAGAAAAGGCCATTGTTATATTTTGCAAGGCATTTTTACATAGTACTTTCCCTTCTCTGAATTTTCTCTATAGCTAACTAGTTAAGTAAAGGCAATTATCCAAGCACTCAGGAGGTCTCATAAGTCTAGTGTCTTCTCATTTGCCTGCCAAGATAATAATAGTGTCTGAAGAAATATTCCCTGGTCAGATGATTCTCAAGAGTTTAGATGGACACAGATGAGATACTGTGCATGGATGTGGTTGCAGATTAGCAGCCTGTTTGCAGAATCTGGCCCCCAGACCTGTGTTATTCCATTAACACATGTGAATCTTAGTGTTTTTTTTAAAACAATCATTTTGAATGAGTTTAGACATGTAGTCCAGTCCCTAACATTCCCTCCTGCTCTCTAGATTATCAGATTTGTTTAACTTGAAGTATCTGAGTTTGTCACCATTTACCTTGCTTTTCATAGATGTACCTGTCATCCAGCTATATTTTTTTATTTTATTATGTTAATCACCATACATTACATCATTAGTTTTTGATGTAGTGTTCCATGATTCATTGTTTGTGCATAACACCCAGTGCTCCA